>NC_059342.1:78205192-78506153 GCF_018350155.1 Leopardus geoffroyi
AGAAGGGCTCTTTGGACCCCTCATTTTCTCAGTGGCTAACATTATTTTGACAAACATTTTGTCATTATTGCTTAACAGAGGAATTGGTCCGTGTTTTTTTATATCAAAATTATTACCTTCCCTGAATAATAAAAATCTATAAAGTCTCTTCTTGTGTGAAGCCTCTAGACAACCTTCTCTCAACAAATAATTAAACATTTGAATCAATTCCAGTACCAGCCTATTGTTCACAGGTTTATGAAACTTTCCTGCCTGACCATCTTTGCCTGGAATTCTGTTATTATTTAAAAGAGAAATAGCCTCTAATATGAGCCCTTGTGAAATTGAAACTAGCAACTCTATTTCATCTAAAGAGCAAATCTAGGCAAGACTGGTATTGCCCAGGGAAAAGAAACTGGTCCAGGCAAATCAAGACCTGACTTGAACTATAGCCGAAACCTCAAAGTGAACTAAGATTGAACTCATTTTTTAAAAACTCAAACACTAGGAGAGCTTTGTGGAAAACAATGACAAGGAAATCTGTTTAAGCTGAGTGTCCATGAAAGGAAAAGAAAATATAAGCTAAGATATGTATATATGTGGTAGCAATGTCAACAAATACCAAGGTGTGTATAGACTTAGAATGACATCTGGGGAAATTTTGCATTAGGTAAAATTAATGTTCAAAAACAGTTTCTCATTTTAGCCTTCTGTTTACAAGTCTTTCTATCTAAACACTTACATGACTTAAATACTCATGTATATTATGGAATTGGGGGGGACCCAATCTTTAGGGTATCTGATCTCAAAACCTCCTTACTACTCTTAAAGACTAAAAATGTAGATCTTATTCACTTGTAGACTTGTCTTCTCTTTGTTCTCTTTATTCCAGAAAAATTGATCCACTTTAATTATTGAAGGAGCCAAGCTGTCACCTCCCCACTGCCCACCCTCAGAATATTTGCATAGGGATTCACCTCCACCTGGAAGAATCTCTTCTCCCAAAAACTTCCTCAACAATGTTCTTTATCTTTTATGTCTTACAGCTTATAACTTTTAGCTCAGTTTTGGCTTTTCTGTGACCCACTCCACCCCTGGACCAGTTATTTATGCTTATGGCAGTCTGTGATTTACATTAATTCACTCACCACAGTTTGAAATTCGTTGTATACTTGTATAGTTGTTCATTAATGCCGGCCCCTCACTGGGCTATAAACTTCATGAGGACAATGTTAAGTCTGGTATGTTCAACATTATCGCATACAGACTATCAGATAGTTAAATACATGTTAAATGAAAGAGTCACCGAATTTCTTATATTTTGCATTTAAACACTAGAGAAGAGAACGTGATGATTTGTTACAGATTGGATTTCAGGAATGAAGATATGTTTGGTAAATGTGAGTTAACCTAAGTCTTCTCAAAACTCACTCCATATTCCATCAACAACTTTGTCTGTACCTAAACCAGACCTGCTGTGGTCACCAAATCATGCCAACCATAGCTAATAAACTGGTCCAGGTAACTAGGGGTGTAGAATATTTATATGTTATTCAGAAGTTATTTATTTCACCATCCAAAGGGAGCGTTTTTTAATATTCTTTTTTGGGGGGTGGAGAGGTAGGAAGTTTTACATAACCATTGGAAAGGGAGTGAAGGAAAGTATGGGAGAGAAAAGAAAGTAGGATTACATAACAACTAGCAAGATATTTAGAATGACTGCTCAAGAGAAATTTATAGTCAAAATAAACTTTGGAAGTAATCTATTCTACCCAACCACTTTACAGAGCTCTACCAAATTACAAGTTAAGGTTGCCAATATGGTGTGATGAAAGGAACACTGAGAGTCTCATCAAAAGATACTTACTCATTGAGTGCTTGCTCTAAGACAACCATTGCACTTGTCCCTGTAGATACAGCAATAAAAAAACAATAGTCTAAAATATATACTAGTAGACCTATGTACCTATTATGGATGAATCAGTATATTTCTCAAAGATTCATATTCTTCATCTGTGAAAAGTACATGAATTACCTTAGATGATTCCTTAGATTACTTCTCGCTCTAGCATTCTCTACAATTATATCTTTAGGATCAATTATTCATTCATTCATTCATTCACTCATTCATTCAACAAAGACTTATTGAGCTCTTACTATGGATGCTATAAGTACATTTTTAAGCACTGGGAATAAAACATTACAAAAAGCAATCTTTGCCCTCATGGAATTTGCATTTTATTGGGGAAGCCCATAATAAGAAGAATAAACTAGAGCATATAATATATGAGAGGGTAATAAATACCATTGAAAAAAATAGTGTAGGGAGTGAGAATAGAGATTTCAGGGAGTAAGGAATACAATTTAAAATAATGGTGGCCGGGGCGCCTGGGTGGCGCAGTCGGTTAAGCGTCCGACTTCAGCCAGGTCACGATCTCGCGGTCCGTGAGTTCGAGCCCCGCGTCGGGCTCTGGGCTGATGGCTCAGAGCCTGGAGCCTGTTTCCGATTCTGTGTCTCCCTCTCTCTCTGCCCCACCCCTGTTCATGCTCTGTCTCTCTCTGTCCCAAAAATAAATAAACGTTGAAAAAAAAAATTAAAAAAAAAAATAATGGTGGCCAATGTTGACACCAAAGAGAAGATGAGATTTAAGCAAATACACCAAGGAAGTAAATGTGATACATCTAGGGGAAGAGTAGTCTAGTCAAAGGGAACAACTTCAAAGGATTAGCTTACATAAACACCTGGATATTTACTGAACATCAAGGAGGTCATTGTGGCTGGTGAGGGAAATAAGTTGAGATCACAGAGGTTTGACTCCCAAGTCACACAGGGCCTGATAGGCCACTGCATTCTTGGTGGCATGAGGACTCAGTTGTTGGAAGGATTTGATCAAAGCAGTGACATTATGTCGATTGTGTTTTAACAGAATTAATCTGGATTCTGTGTTTAGAATTGATGGGGAAAATAGTGGTAAAGGTAGAAGCAGCAAGAATAGTTAGGAAGCTATTGTACTAGTCCAGGTAAGAGATATTGGTGACTTAGACCATGGTGGTAGCAGTGGAGATGTTGAGAAATGATTAAATTCTGGATATACTTTGAATGCAAGACCAACAGAATTGGGTACCAAATTGGCAAAGGGGTTCAAAAGAAAGAGAAGATTCAAAATGATGCCAAGATTTCTGGTTTGAGAAAGTAATTTCCCATTAACTGAAATAGGAAAACCTCTAAGTGGAATAGTTTTGTGACATAGAGGAAGAAGAATTCGATTTTAGGCTTTTATGTTTGTAGTGCCTACTAGAAAGTCAAGGGAAAAGTTCAGTAGGCATTAGTATGCCAAAGCTGATGTTTGGGAGTAAATGGGAAACTTTAGGCGTTATGAAGTATAACATGGTATTCAAAGCCAAAACCATCTTTATCAAGGGAGTGAGTAGGTACCAAAAAGAAGTTCAATACTAAACCTGGAAAATACATTGAAGTCAAGTTGTCAATGAGACGAAGAGAAGCTAGTGAAGAATACTGAGAAGGAGTAAATAGTGAACATGGAAGAAACCATGAAAGCATGACCTGGAAAAGAAGTGAAAAGAGTGTATCAAGCAAGGAGGCATGATCACCAGTGTCAAATCTTGATACTTCAAGCATGGCAAGGTGAACGATTTTGCTCAATCACTTGCTTTGTCAAAGTGCTGGTCAGGGTGCACTGGAAGACCGGTTTAATAACAGTGGTAAGGATGAAAGCTGTATTATTCTTAAAGGGCTCCTGATCATAGAATAGATTCTCATAGACTTCAGACTTGCACCCAAGCATTGCTCAATGTTGGATCAACTACTTGAGAGAAGTGTGTTGATGAATAATATTCAGTGGTTCATAGGTTACAGTCTTAGCTCAGTGATTAAGAATTCACATTAATAGCCATAAGTGACTAGTTCTTTCAAGAATGAAAGGAGACCACCTCCCTAGTGTGATGGCATCCAGTCTTTAGGGCCTATTATTCACAAGGCACATTGAGAAATAATTTATAAAATGGTATGTCTTTATTGTTAATATATATTTCAAAAAATTAGATCATCCTTCAAAATATATATAGTGTATCTTAAGAACCTGTGTTTTTACCCCCTTAACCTTTATTGAAGCATTATATTTTCAACCTATGCCATGTCTTGGATGGCTTCCATAGCACTGACTTAAATTTTGGTTTCATATAGTTTGAATAAAACTCTAGTTACAGTAGAGCCTTTTGTAAATTAGTGAAAATTGGATGTATATTTTTTTTGTCTTGTTCCCTGAAGTTCCTTTTATCCATAAATTTGTTCTTTGTTCTTGGAGTATCCTTTCATCATCTTATGAAGACTACTATTGATCCTTTATTATCTTTCTTCAGTGACATCTGATATCTCCCAAATGTTACCCCATGCACCCAGATGTTTTCTCCTCTTTACTACCAATGCACATTTATCTTACCTCTATGATTCCTCTGCATTTACTTCTACTTCAGTTGACTTTTTATCTTCTTCATTAGACTGTGGGCTTTCTGGAGATGAATTCAAATAGGGACTTCTCTATTTTTGGCACTCACCAGTTGTGTATCAGTTTTTTGTTTTGTTTTGGTTTGGGTTTTTTTTTTGGAGATTGAGGTCTTCATGGTATGTTATTGTCCTCAATCACACATACAAACTTAATCTCCTCATCTTAGGCTTCTGGGTTAAAATATTGAGCTAGTCTCCTTTCTTTTATTCTGTCATCAATTAATAATTACATTTTACAGTTTACCATTCCTCAAATCCCATTGGTATGAGATTGAAGAGATAGCCTCATACCGTTTCTCTGTTTTTATTTGACCACACCATTAAAATGTTATTTAAAGGCAACCTCTTTCCATCAAAATGGCAGTACTTTAATTTGCAATCTTGTGATTAACTACTTCCACACTGATATAGACTAAATGCTTGTAATTCACTACGTCCACACTGCTATAGGTTGAATGTTTGTGTCCTTCCTGTCCCTGATTCCTGTGTTGAAACCAAATCCAACAATGTGATGGTAATTTGATGGTAATTTGGAGGTGAAGCCTTTAGGAAGTAATTCATTAGGGCAGAGCCTTCATGATTGAGATTAGTGCCCTTATAATAGAGACCCCAGGTATCCCATCCTCTCCTCTGCCATGAAAGTTTACAGCAAAAGACAACTGTGAACTAAGAAGCTGACACTGTGTCTATCAGCACCTTTATCTTGGACTTCCTAACCTTATATTTTTGCCTGTTTCTCATTTATTTCAATGTCTTGCTGAAGTGACTTGAATGTCTGATCCCTTATCCCATTATAAGAAAATCTTCCAAATAATTAAATTGCTGAGAAACATTAATGGAAGATATAAACTGCTGGATTGGAATATATAACTGAAAATAGATCGTAGATAATATAAATATTCTGCTAATCAATTCTATTTTCTTAAAGTCTTGATATATATTTAATAAGACAACCAACTTCTATATTCTCAGACAATGGCAAATGGTTTGTGTGGTACATACCCAACATCAAACTAAGAATAGGAGCCAAGTAGTTGATAGACCAGATTGGGAGGTTTTTAAGATTGGAAAATCAGACATACTCAGTGGAGTCAGCAAACACATACTCATCCCTCTTAAAGGAAGTTGAATGCAAATCTTAATGAGTATGGAGAATAAATAAACCTATTTCTGGAGAGTCTGTGTCCCTTTGATACCCAGGAGATCTAGACAGAAGTGGTAGACAGGTTTACCAAAGAATAGGTGGATTACGACGAGGAGGAACAAGAGGGATAAAAGAATAAACAAATATCCAATTTGAAAGATAGCACTAAATTGAGTAATTGTCATTTTGAAATACATATAAAACTCCAGGTGCTTTATATACAGTATCTATTTTGAGTTTTTCTAAAGTAGAAATAATTGGCCCCATTTTTCAAAAAAGAAAACTGGAGTCTAAGTTAGGTTAACTAACTTACCCAAGATTACAAATCTAGAAAGTATTACTATGAGATTCGGATGTTTGAGTCCAATGCCAGAACCACACCACTACCTGGCATGTTAAACAAGCTACAACTCAGTCACAGAAGTGCAAAAATGTAACTGAATTGCTGAAACTTAAATATAAGATGGACATCAAATCAGAAAAATAAAGCAGAAGCCCAGACTGAAAGCCAGACATATTAGAGCTGGATCCCAGTAAAACCCATAAAACTAAACTTCATGTTTAGTCTTCCAAATGACTAAAGGAACGTTCCTAAGCCCTTCTGCAATGAGTCAGGATTGATCCCAGTCCTCTGCATGTGGCCACACATGTATCTTTGAAAGCCAAATCACTCAATAGAGTCAAGAAAGGTTGAAGGTAGCAGGAGCCAGGCAAGGCATCACATGAAGTAACTGTGCATGTAAAGATTAATTTCATTGTTATATTAATCTTATATCTCAAAATGTCCCCTTCTAAACAGTCACAACAAAATTAAGAAGCCAAGATACTGTATTGTTTATATGTGGGAGTGGCCCAATTGGGAGATGGGAGTGGTTTGGATAGTGAGTTCACCCACATTCCAGTAATTTTCACTCACCCATCACTGCATCCATCCAAGAAAAGGTCACCTGTGATTGATAATTGCTACCAACTTGTCTCACAAAAATTAGAAATCTTTTAATGAGTAGAGTAGCTGAAGGACTTTGTAGTCAGGACAAGTATCATACTAGGTTCATTCTCTAGGCATCCTTTACTTATAGAATAGCCATGTCACAGCCAAGTGAATTAAATGTGGTATTTTTCATTGGCTCCTTTAAAAATCCAATCTCAACATACCAATCTCAGAGGGTTTCATAGGTTAGGGGTTCAGGTGGTAGCCAGCTTCATAGATTATCTAGTAATACCTCAACAATGGCAGGCCCTGGAAATCAACAGGGTGTGAAAGAATGGCATTAAACTGGGAATTCGGAGAATTGGGTACTAGTTCTAACACTAGCACTACCTAGCTATGTGACCTTGGATATTTTTATTTCTCTGAGTC
Source organism: Leopardus geoffroyi (assembly GCF_018350155.1). Taxonomy (NCBI): domain Eukaryota; kingdom Metazoa; phylum Chordata; class Mammalia; order Carnivora; family Felidae; genus Leopardus; species Leopardus geoffroyi. Next base: position 78,212,201 of record NC_059342.1, read on the forward strand.
TCAGTTCTACTCACTTGTGAATTAGGACTATGTAGAACCACTGATTATTATAGTCTGCCCGTGTTTCAGGTTTCTTTGCCTCCTATCCCCTTGGTTCTGAAATTCCACATGTTCTGTGAATCGCATACAGATAGATCCATCATATGTTCCCATGTTAATGAAAGGTTCTAGGTAAAGTAAGTTTTAAAAAAAACTGTGTTAAAACTGAAAAAAAATTGTTTTTCTTTTTTGTGTGCATGTTTTGGTGTCTTTAATACACAAACAGGTGTAAAGTTTCACCAAAAACTCAGGGCAAACACTTTTTTTTTTTCAGATTTCTGACTCTTTCCTGAAAACTTTTTCCTATGCTCTCCTGCTCGGTTTGTTAGATCATGCAGGCAAGTTTCCTATTTCATGCAGGGAAGATCATATTTTCTCTCTTGAAGTTTGGGAATTGTGACTCAACCAAACTGAGACTTTTTCTTGAGTGGTGCTGGTAAATTATGGCTGCCTCCAAAACAGAGGAGTACAACTGAGCTCACCTGCATCTAACATTTGTTTGTTTTTTGAGAGACAGAGACAGAGCATGAGCCGGGGAGGGGATAGAGAGAGAGGGAGTCACAGATTCCAAAGCAGGCTCCAGGCTCTGAGCTGTCAGCACACAGGCGGATGCGGGGCTCGAACTCACGAACCATGAGATCATGACCTGAGCCGAAGTCGGACACTTAATCGACTGAGCCACCCAGGTTCCCCTCACCTGCATCTACAGGCAGGGAAGTTTGGTGTGTATAAGGAAGAAAAGATATGAGAAGCTGTGTCCACCCAGAGAGAAACCTCTCTGGAGGTACCTGGTTCTGGACCACTGACAGAACTAGCAGCCCTTTTTGAACTAGAGTTTTCTGCCCAACTCTGTACCATACCCATAATTCCCTTGGCCAGAGCTAGTCAGAATGGTTTTCTGTTTTGTGAAACCACTACTCAGATTTAGATAAAGATGATATAATCAATGCATTCCTGTCTTCATTAGCTACCAACAAGATGAACGTTCTAAAGAACATCATCTATCAACATAATGCATTAAACTATCTAATGATGACATTGCTGTTTCTGCTACTACTACTAATAATATAAGCTAAACATATGTGCCTAACATTCATTATACCAAGAACATTATTTTTCTCCATTTTTTGCTTAGGTATTTTTGTTACTCAATTTTTAAAGTGATTATGCTTGAATGCTACCATCAGGTAGGATCAGGTTTGGTACTAGACCCTTCCTGAAAATCATTTATTTTAAAAATAAAATGGCTCAGTGAGGTAGATATTTTTATTGTTGTTTCAAAAAGAAGAAGGAGGAGGAGGAGGAGGAGGAAGAGGAGGAGGAGAAGAGGAGGAGGAGGAGGAAGAGAGGAGGAGGAGGAGGAGAGGAGGAGGAGGAGGAGGAGGAGGAGGAGGAGGAGGAGGAGGAGGAGGAGGAACAGCGTTTTGAAAATTTTATGTGTTTGTTTAAGGTCTACAGCTACCAAATGACAGAGGTGGATTCCTAGTCAAAGTCAGTCTGGCCTCCAGGGTCTTTGCAGTTTTATTCAGCTGTGTTTCATTAATCTGCAATGATACGCACTCATGCCTTCCTCTCTCCTCTCCCTCCTCTCTACCTTGTGTTCTTTCTGAATTCTTTCCTTGTTATCCCTCTTCTTTGTTGTGTCTTTCCTAGTTCCCTCTCCTTACCTTGATTTGTCTCCTTCTCCCTTCCTTGCCTTACTATAACTTAGTGATTTACAGGCTGCCCCAGGTATCCCTAAATGTCATCTTCTCTGCTTTTGAAAAGTGTGTCTTTTTTGGTCTCCCTCCCCATCTCACTCTGTCCCTTTTCTGACTTTGTATTCTTTGCCATCTCTGCCCAGCCTCTGAGAGCACCTCTAAAAACCTGCATTTGTCCCAGCATATTCTGAGGAAATGTACATTTCCCATAAGGCCCTCACTTAATTTTTATCGCCAGCACCACTAAAATAACTGCTCTCAGTACATTCATCCAAGACTTTCACGGCCAGAAACCCCCTTTCCTTTACCTTCTTTGCTTTTTCAAACCTGTCAGGAAAAGGTGTTCAGAAATATTTCATTTTGTTTCTACTCAGAGCAGTGATTTTCCATCCTTACCATTTCAGGGACTGTGAGTTAGTGCTGAGAACTGGCTTGTGATTGCTTCAGCTCTGTTCAGACTGGAAAGTGCACAGAGCTTCATGCATGTCTCTGGTCTCTAATAAAACATTCCCGGTGTCTGGTGTAGGTATAGAGACCGTGCCTTACCTCTGCACTCAATCCTTCTGCTCAGTTTTTTTTTTTTTTTACATCCTCTAGAATCTTCCAACATCTGGAAAAAAACTAGACTCTCAGGAACATGACAAATGATTTGGAGAAGGATTATCACAGATCAAACCTCTGAACCTCTGTGGTGTCTTTAGACTTTTCTATGGAACTTAGTTTGAAGATATAGCCTGGAAGGGTCTCTGTGACAGACAATACCTAAAAAACTCAGAACAAATATTATTTTGGCCCTGTGACTTTTAGTTTATATTTGTATAGTAATCATTTTGGAGGGTTGTTAATTCCTCTTAGGCAAAAAGAATAAGAAGAGGAGAATAAAAAGGGGGAGGAAAAGTTGGAAGAGGAAGAAAAGAAGGAGGCATCCATGGTCAAATACATTTGAACAAACCTGTGTTAAACAAAATTTTAAAAATTTCTGTACCTTATGTCTTCTTGCAGTCTGTTTTGAGAATATTCTGGAGAAGATGCTTCAAATCTTATAGTCATTTTGGACCCAAAACCTTTTTGTTTTCTAGAGATTATCTTATTCAACTAGAATTTTCTAAAAACATACTTCAGGAAATAATGTCTTCTTTCCCCCTTTACAGAGCTATAGAACCATCAACACTATTGATGTACATTCATTCGTTCATGCAGGAATCCATTCATGTTTGCATTTATATGGTCATTCAACATTTAAAAATTTTTTTTTAATGTTTTATTCATTTTTGAGACAGAGAGAGACAGAGCATGAACGGGGGAGGGGCAGAGAGAGAGGGAGACACAGAATCGGAAACAGGCTCCAGGCTCTGAGCCATCAGCCCAGAGCCCGACGCGGGGCTCGAACTCACGGACCGCGAGATCGTGACCTGGCTGAAGTCGGACGCTTAACCGACTGCGCCACCCAGGCGCCCCAGTCATTCAACATTTTAACTAGCATTAACTCTGATCTAGGCACCAGAGAGAGAAAGATGAGTGAGATAAGATCTCCGTCCTTAAACGATCCACATTCTAGTTTAGAAGGTGGATATTTAGATGGATAGATGATAAAACAACATGATAAGAGCAATATCGTGGAAACAAATAATGTGTGAGCATATCAGAGGGAGAATCAATTTTCATGTAAAAACTCATGAGTGAATCCCTTATTTATAAAATGCGGATGATGACACTTCTTCCATAGGATTGTTGGAAGATGCAGTCAGCTACACTGGAAAATGCATGATTCATGTCATCTAGTGATTTGTGTTTTGTGGATTTGGGAGCAAGGAGACCATTAAAAGAGAACCCATGAAATGTTTCAAGAAAGAAGAACTGAAGGTATGAAAAGGGGGATTCACTGTGGGATCAGTGAGGGGTGACCACTGAGAGAGATACGATGTCAAATCAGTGTGAGAAATGGCCTTGACTAAATGTTTGGGACCAGGGAACGAGCTCAGTAAATGTCTATGATGAATTAACTACATTGTTTAGGTCACAGCTGGATCTGAAGAGCTGATGGATTCTGGTCTATCCATGCAGAGAACAACAGTAGAAATCTCAGCGATGAGTCAGTTCACTTTGCTATTTTTAGTATATTTCCCATTTCTCATCTCCACACTTTTTCCTCTAGTCTCTGGCTAATTTAATCTCAGAACCCCACTTTGCACTAATCCTGTGAATTGGCTGCCCCCTTTGGGTTCTCTCTGTACTCTGAACCCTGTGCCACTGCCACCTTGTAAAATAAAGTCAGCTGATCAGAGCTCAGCGTGACCCAATGCTGGATTCACAATGGCTCTTGAATCTGGCTGCACTTTCCACAAGGCAGGGATCTAACATGTTGTTTTAGGATGCTCTTTTGGAAACTCGGAGTACAAATAAAACCAAATATATAAAACCAAATTCTAGACTCTATACTACACTATATAAAACCAAATTCTCTTCTCTTGTAAACTGCATGTTAAAAATCTTTAAGTCTCAGGGGGAGGTTGGATTTGAATCAAGCCCCAAAATAGCTCTGGCAACTTCCATGAAAAAGGCAACACACATTTATTATATTTAATATATTTTAACATAATTTGGGTACATTTGCTGCTTGTTCAGACAGGTTTTTTGGTGTGGATTTTTTTTCTTTAGAATTTATTTTTTTAAATATCTGATGGTAGAATGAGCCAAAAGGGGGGAAATGGAGAAGAGAACTTGGGCTTCAACAGTATCTGTACCTTCCAGATGTTTGCTCTGATTTTTATTGTCTGAGATTCACTGTCTAATGGCAGCCAACTGGGCATGCAGTGAACCACTAGGCTTGTCCTTAAACTCTGCACATTGGTGAAGGGTACAGTCAGAAGCTGTATCAGAGATCACAATTAAATGGGGAGAGTGGCATCAGCGTTTTCTTGTTGGTAAAATGTTTCTCACTCATTTTCACATATCTCAGTAAGGCTCATTTTACATATAAGGAAACTGAGATCTGGAATTTTAACTCTCTTTCCCAGGGTCATGCATATGGTAATTGTAGAAATCAGGGCAGCAACTCATTTCTTTTAATTCTGTTAACTACATGAACTCTTTCCACCAGAACATATGACTTCCAACCTCCTCATTCATTTATTCATGCATTCATTTAAGAATTATTGGGGGAAAAAAGGAAGTATTGTGTTCATATGATGTGCTAGGTATTAGAAGTGTGGTTTTGAAAAATCTAGATATATTCCCAATGATATTAGAGCTTGAAGTTGGATTTACAGATGAGGAAACTAAGGCTTAGAATAACTGTGTTGCTTTCCTTCAAAAAGCTAGTTTCTGGTAGAGCTGAGAATAGACTTCAGGTCTTTGGAAAAGAAAAAATAAAATTAAAAAAGTTGCCTATAAATCACAATTGCATAAATGAAATCCTATTTTCCACCAACTTCCATTATAATGGTAGAAATGTTTTATCTTCACTTCTGATTGATTTCCAATAGACAGTGGCCCTGAACACTTTTAACTGTTTCTTTTTCCTGAACAGACCCTCTTCCCAGCTAGTTTTCTCTGCTAGTAGATGATTTTTAAACAAACTTATTTGTTAAAAGGAAATCAATATTAGGGAAAAACACAGAATTGAATGAACATTTTCTGGTATAAGTCACATCTTACTTTATTTTTTATCAATTTGCATGTGTAGATGGGGAAAGTGTGGGATGCTTTCTCACATTTGGATTTGTCTTCAGTGTAGTTTGCCTGCAGTTTAGAAAATATACTTGTATCAATTCATGTTTATAGGTGCAAAAGAAATAACAATACATTTCTGTTTTCTAATAGATTCTCCATCTTAGCAGAATTATAGGGGAAACAATAGAAACATAGAATAAGAAAACTGGAAGAGATTTTAATCACTGTGTCTAGTTATTCTTGGCTTTTGGAGATGAAAAATTTGTTTTAAAAATTTGATTAAGTATATTTTCATGGAAAAGGCTTTTAATTTGGGTTTTTTTTTTTTACCAAAAAATAATGAAAGCAGCACATGTTCTCTCTAGGAAAATTGAATATGCATACAGGCTTACAAAATGTTATGTATAATATCAAAGAGCCTATGGGTCTCTGAGAAAATATATATAACTCTCTAGGGTTCCATGGATCTCCCAGGTAAGAACACAGTCCTACACTATAAATGCTGTGAAGACACAGGCACTATCTATTGGATTTAATGTTGCATTTGGAGCACCCCTAATGGTGCCTGGTTTATTATGGTATCCCATAAGCTTTTACTGAATGACCCAGTGGACATCACATTAAAAGAGACCGTAGGTGTCATTTAATCCAGTGCTTTCTCATTCACATTGTACCCACATTTATAAGGTTTCCTGTCATGAAACCTTGCACAGATGATAAATATGTAGACTGATAAAAGCAGAACTGCTCTAGATGAAACTGGAGTAGAGCAAAGCTGAGAATCTTGTCCATTTCCACTTGCCTCCATTTGTAAAACTTGTGCAGAGCTTTCAGGGAATTCCTCCTTTTACGATGAAGAAGTAGAGTCCCAAGTATATTAATTAGTTAAGGTCAGACAGCAAATAAATTTGCAGAACTGAGATTCGATTCCAGGCAACATAATCCCAAACGATGATCTTTATTGACTATGCTGTAATCAAGTCTTCTGAAAAGTTTATGGCCTTAAACTGAAAATAGTTGGCAAAACCAATGATCTAAGCAGACTTCTTCAACATACACATGAAGAAACTGAGAGACGTTTTGTGAAGTGACATAAGCAAGATCTCTCGGTTTGGTGTTCTTTGTGCTACACAGCATTGGAACACAATGGGCATTTGATTCAACAAATTTACATTTTTCAATCTCATAGTGTATCCCAGGCATCTCTAAGTGCTGTAAGTGTAGTGATTAATATCTGTTTTTAAGAGGTTTGTGAGCTGGAAAGGAAGACAGAGAGAAAATAGTTGCAATGGAACATGATACGTTATAAGATGATGGATCTCTTTACCTCATGTCCCTAATTCATTGACCGATTTTGATTATACCTTCAAAATCTGATCACTTCTCCCTACCTCCTTTGCTGCCACCCTAGTCCAACCTGTCCTTACCTCTCACCTGGAATATAGAGTTGCTGATTAACTGGTCTTCTTGCCTTCATCCTTACTTCCTTACAGTCTGTATTCAACACAGTACCCACAAGAATTCTTTTAAAACATAAGAGAGATCATGTTACTTCTCTGAGCAAAACCCTCCAATAGCTTCTGAATTCAGAGTAAAAAGAGCTTACGATCACAATAACACCCTTTAGAATCTGTCTCCTGACCATATCTCCTATCTCAACCATTATTATTCCCTCATTCCACTCAGCCACCGTGAATTTTGTTATCTCTCAGACATATCAGCTCATGTCCCACCCACCCCCACTTCTGCCAGCAACTGTCCTTGCTCTGTCCTATGCCTGATACACCCTTTCCCAGATTTTGATGGAACTCTCTCCTTCACTTCAGTCAGGTCTCTGCTCCTGCATTACTTTCCTAATACACCTTCAGGGACCTCCAGATATAAACATGCTAATCACAACCCCTATCCTAGTCTAGCTCCTAAGTCTGTGTGTGTGTGCATGGGTGTGTGTGTTAAGACTATTTTTTAAGAGCAGTTTGGGGCGCCTGAGTGTCTCTGGTGGTTCGGCGTCTGACTCTTGATATTGGTTCAGGTCTTGATCTCACAGACTTGAGATCAAGCCCTGTGCCGGGCTCCCACTGAAAGCGGAGCCTGCTTGAGATTCTCTGTCTCTCACCCCCACGCTTTCTCTCTCTCTCCCTCCCTCTCTCTCTCTCTCAAATAAATAAATAAACTTAAAAACACGACTGTTTTTAGAGCAGTTTTAAGTTCGTAGCAAAATTAAGAGGAAGGCACAGACTTCCCATTTACCCATACCCACATGCTAGCATAGCCTCTCCCATTATTTCTTAAAAATTATTTAATGTTTTTATTTATTTTTGAGAGACAGAGAGCACGAGTGCGAGGGGCAGAAAGAGAGGGAGACACAGAATCTGAAGCAGGCTCCAAGCTCCGAGCTGTCAGCACAGAGCCTAATGCGGGGCTAGAACTCATACACCGCGAGATTATGACCTGAGCCAAAGTCGGTCGCTCAACCAACTGAGCCACCCAGGCACCCCTAGCCTCCCCATTGTTAACATCTCGCACCAGACTGGTACATTTGTTACAATTGAGAAGCTCCACTGACACACTCCGCCGTAGTCACCCAAAGTCCATAGTTTGCACTGCAATGAACTCGTGGTAGTGTACTTTTGATGGGTTTCAGCGAATGCACCATGACAGGCAACCATGGTTATTGTACAGAGCATTTCTTCTGCCCTAAAAGCCTTCTGTGCTTCACATGTTCCTTCCCCTCCTCTGCCTCCCCAACTCCTGGCAACCGATGATTTTTTTTTTTTTACAACTCTATAATTTTGCCATTTTCAGAATGTCATATAGTTGGAATTATAAGCATGTAGCCATTTCAGATTGGCTTCTTTCACTTAGTAATAAGCATTTAAAGTTTTTCCATGTCTTTTCATGGCTTGACAGCTTATTTCTTTTTAGCACTGAATAATATTTCATGTCCACGGTCTATTTATCCATTCACCTACTGAAGGATATCTTGTTTTTTTTTTCAAGTTTTGGAATTATATATATATATATATATATATATATATATATATATATATATATATAAAACATATAAATGCAGGTGTTTGTGTGGAAACCAGTTTTCAGGTTTTCAGTTCCTGGTTAAAAGGAGCACATGTGATTGCATGATTGCCATGCCATATGGTAAGGATATGTTTAGTTTTGTACGAAAGCACCCAACCATCTTCCAAAGTGGCTGCGCCATTTTGCATTTCCACCAGCAGCGAAGGAGAGTTCTATTGCCTCACATCTTCGCCAGCATTTGGTGTTGTCAGTGTATCAAATTTTGGCCATTCTAATAGGCGCACAGTGGTATCTCATCATTGTTTTCATTTTAATTCCCTCGATGATATGTGGAACATCTTTTATACTGATTTTTTTTTTTAATGTTTATATTTGAAGGAGAGAGAGCAAGAAAGACGGAGCATGAGCAGGGGAGGGGCAGAGAGAGAGAGAAGGAGACACAGAATCCAAAGCAAGCTCCAGGCTCTGAGCTGTCAGCACAGAGCCCGACGTGGGGTTCGAACTCACGAGCCGTGAGATCATGACCTGAGCTGAAGTCAGACACTTAACCAACTGAGCCACCCAGGTGCCAGTAGCACCTTTTTATATGCTTTTTTTTTCCATCTGTATATCTTCTTTTGATGAAGTGGCTATTAGTCTTTGGCCCATTTGTAAGTCAGATTTTCTTGTTTTTAAGTTTTGTTATATATATTTGGGTAACAGTCCTTTATCTGATGTGTCTTTTGCAAATGTTTTCTCCCAGTCTTTTGCTTGTCTCCTCATCCTTCTCATTCTATTGTATTTTTATTACTCACACCTATCAGTACCTATGATTTCCTTAAATCTGTATTTCTCCATTATCTTTATTCCCAACTAGAATGTAAACTCCTTGAGGACAGGGACTTTGAATTGCCCACAGCTGTCTTCTAGCACAATATTCAATGTATATACAGCACTCAATATATATGTAATGAGCAAATAAGTAAATTATGAATAAATTAAGAGCCAAAGAGGGCATGTTTTGTGAGTGCTTGCAGTTTGACTAGGTGAAAGTTTTTGAGGCAACGCACATTCTTTAGAACAATTTTTGAAGCTTAACATCTCCTTTGAAAATCTGTTTGTTATTCTGAAATCCAGCTGATGCTTAAGATTGTCTTGTGTCAGATGAATATTCTCTTGGCCAAGTCAGACACTGATGGCACCCTGGCTTTTCTTTGGCAATATATTCAAAATAGCCAACACAAGACTTGCTTATATCTATTATGGAAAAGATATATGCTTTGAAGTTCTAAAAGCTGGAATGGACTCCTGGCTTTGTACCTTAACATCTGCAAGATCTATAAAATTTCTCTGACCCAGAGCATCCCTGATTTGTAAAGGAGGTGGAATATTTCCTACAAAGAAATGCCATTAAGTATTAAATATAAAAGCATTTGAAACACTGCAAATAGTTTTGCCATTATTACCCCCAATATGCTTAAGAGGTAGGAAGAATTTCTCCATAAAATCATGTTTCTCTGAGAGTATTTAGGATGCTGTTGTTCTGTGTCAGGACTGATTGTCAATGGCTTGGACGCTGGATTTCTACTTGTCCTTTGGGAAGATCCTTCAAGTCTAATTGACCTCATTGTCAGGGCATGTTTCTTAATATTTGGACAGCATTTTCATTTCTGTGTTCCATACTCAAAAATCTATTTATACCTCCATGGGGCAGCATTAACAATCTTTCTCCTTCTGTGTGTATGCCCTTCAAATATTTATGTTGTTAGTATGTCCCTCCTTAGTTATGCTCGATCTATGCAGACAGTATTTAGTTCTTTTAATCTTTTCTCATAAATCAGTCCCTCCAGTCCTTTAATCATGCTCCCTGATGCTCTTTGAATCTCTTCCAATTTCTTGACAGCTCTCTCGTGTTGAGATGCCCAGAACTGTTTACAGTATTCTAGGTGCTGTCTTATCAGCCTCACACTGAGCAGCTTTCTCCCCTTGATGGTTCTTGACAGGCAGCCTCCCTGCCTGCAGTTCAAGGATGCTGTTTGGAGCCTCCAGTCACCATTTAAACTTGTAGTATCTTTCCCCAGCACTCATTGCAGGCATCTTTCAGTGTCCGTTACCATTCCAAGCAACCATTATGTGATGGCAACTTTTCAGAAATGACAGGCAATAATTGTAAACTTTATTTTTTCGCGATGGGTTTCAATATTTAAGGCTGTGGACTTTGGGGAAGGCTTGATTACAACATAGATGTTAAGGGGTCCAGCTCTGGTTTCAGACTGCCTGGAATAGACTGTCAGCTCTAACAGGTCTTTGCTGTCTGACCTTGGCTAATTTACCAGTGCCTCAGTTTTTTCTTCTGTGAAATGAGAAAGAATACCTATAAAATGACTCTAAGAAACAAGTGGTATGATTTACATGAGCACTTAGAATAATGACTGAAAAATTGGAAGCGCTCAATAGTTATTGGGGCGCCTGGGTGGCTCAGTCGGTTAAGCGGCCGACTTCGGCTCAGGTCATGATCTCACGGTCCGTGGGTTCGAGCCCCGCGTCAGGCTCTGTGCTGACAGCTCAGAGCCTGGAGCCTGTTTCAGATTCTGTGTCTCCCTCTCTCTGACCCTCCCCCGTTCATGCTCTGTCTCTCTCTGTCTCAAAAATAAATAAATGTTAAAAAAAATAGTTATTAACTATGCTGTTTAAAAATATTTAACTGAGTTACATTTAATAAAATGCACATATTTTGAGTGTACAGTTTGATGAGTGTTGAAAATGTATACCCCTGTATAACCAACACTCAAATCAGGATATTTTCTTTTTTAAGATTTTCTTTTTCTTTTATTTTTTTTTTAAGAATTAAAATAAAATTTAATGTTTATTCCTTTTTTTGAGAGAGAGAGACAGAGCATGAGCAGGGGAGGAGCAGAGAGAGAGGGAGACACAGAATCTGAAGCAGGCTCCAGGCTCTGAACTGTCAGCACAGAGCCCGATGTGGGGCTCGAACTCACAAACCATGAAATCATGACCTGAGCCAACGTCAGATGCTTAACCAACTGAGCTACCCAGGCACCCCAAGATTTTCTTTTTATTTTAGAGAAAGAGAAAGAGAGAGACAGAGAGCACACATGTATGTACACATGAGTGGGAGAGGTGGCGGGGGGTGTGGGGGGTGAGAGAGAGAATCTTAAGTAGGCTCTAGTCTCAGCATGAAGGCTGACATGGGCTTGATTACACAACCCTGGGATCATGATCTGAGCTGAAATCAAGAGTCAGATGCTCAACCAACTTATCTACCCAGGCCCCAAGATATTTTCATATCTTCAGAAAGTTCTCTCACACTCCTCAGTAGATTTACCTCCTCCCCCAGGGAATCACTTATCTGATTTCCTTTAGCATAGCCTACTTTTACCAATTCTATAAAATCATATGAATGGAATCATAAACTATGCATTTTTTGTGTATTTGTCTTCTTTTTTCAACATAATGTGTTTAAGATCTCTCCATATCATTGCATGTATCAAAAGTTCTTTTAATTTCTGAATGATATTTCATTATATGAATAGTACAAAATAGCGTTATCCAATCCCCTATTGATGATTTGGATTATTTCCAGTTTTCCACTATTATGAATAATGCTACTGTGAACTTTCTTATACAAATCTTTTTAGAAGATATATGTTTTCATTCCATTACCACAGGATGAGTCTGCTTAACCGCTGCAGCCATTGTGAGGTAGACTTGACCCAGAACTCCATTTATCACCTATCTACCATATGCCCTGATTTTATCAGCAGGTATCTTGGATCCCTTGGTCTCAATGTCAACTGTTAACAAGTGTCCAACACCTCTAAAAAAATCTGGATATTTTCTATTCCCCAATGTACAGTTACTCTAGTGTATGATCATAAGCAGTGGTGGTCTGTTAGATGTTTAATAAAAAGGGTTTTTTTGAGGAAAAAATAAAAACAATAAAACCTTGAAGTATAGCATTTGCAAATTTCCATGGTGTAAAAAGTCCCACTCATGGGTAATTAAAGCTATCAACATCATGTAAATGAATACAGAATTAAGATGAGACGTGCACGATTTGCTTTTGATAGTAGTGCAAGTTGGCTTCAGCACAATAGTGGTTACAAGTTCCTTTGAAGAAAAAATGGGGAAGTATTTATAGCATATATTGGCAGAGTATTATAGGCTTTCTTACCAAAATGATCCTACCTCCCCTTCTCTTGTTGGCCTCAGACCAGAAACTGAATAAGTGATCATGATTGTCCATTGCAGCAGTTGAAAGCTATGTCTGATGACAAGCTCTTAAATTTATTGGTTATATGATCATAACATGTATTTGTGAGTTTCCCATTTATATCAGTCCCAGAGCTGTCATGACTCACTAGCCATTTCTGCAAATCCAAGGTGTTTAAAGGCCTTCTGAATGTCAATTTGACCCTGCTTCCAATTATGGTAAAACTACCATGTGTCTGGTGGTGCGGACACTTGGTCTTTTCTATCCTAAATTTCTGTCACCTATTGAGACTATGGATCGTAGTTCTGTGATGGTATTTCCTAATCAACCAACAAAATACAGCCAACCCCAAACAAAAACAAACAGTAAGTTGAGTTTCTCAATGATGCTAACATATCACCCCCCTTAGCACATTTTTCATCTTTCTTGAAAGAAGTGTCACCTGGGCTCACCTAGGGAACACCTGTTAGTTAGTAACTTTTCTGTTCTCACCTAATATATCTTTGCTAATGTGTTGACTTACATGGACTTTCTGACTCCTTTCTCAATACTTTGCTAAGGCAGCTCTGGCATATCCACCTTATAACCTATGATCATGGTTAAGCTTCACTGATTCATTGTTGCAGTGCAGTAAGACTGGCTCTAGGTGTACGTCCCATGATGTTAAATCTTGATGGGAAATCACTGGAAAGCACCCATATCAATAAACTCAAACTCTCCCTTACCCAGCCTTGGATCCCAACTTCAAGATTCACTCCCAATCTTTCCCTCCACTCTTCTCAGTACATGCTAAATAGTTTCTTTTTGTTGAACAAACTATCCCCTCCCATGTGCCCTTTTGGGCTATGCTAAGATACAACTAGTTAGTGGTGAAGAAACAATGGGAGGAAATGAGCAAAGATCTGAAGGGAGGAGCATTATTCTGAGAGGTATCTGTTTGGGGTGATATTTCCAGGCATTGAGAGTCTACTCCTTTTACCAAGAAAAATAAAATGCCTTTTCCCCCTCCAATCTGGAAAGTGCAAGGTAATCACCTAGAGAGTTTTCTTTCTCAGGAGCACTTGCCCAGATATCCACTTTCCAAGTCTTTGAGTTCCACTACTTACCAGAGCACTGAATTAACATAAACGACCTAATGGAATTAAATGTTCCATCTCCTTTGTAGTTCCTTAGAGTAGTTGTATATCTAATATTGGACCTGATTTTCATGATGGTCTGCCCTCTAGCTGCTGGAGATGAGCAAGTCATGCTAACTTCCTTCTTTATTACTGTCTTTTGAGAGAATTTTGATTTTTGAGAAAAGTATCAGTCTAAATTCTTTTTGTGTTGAATCAGCCTCTTCTAGATTAGAAATATTGCAATGGAGGTTTTCTGGCTTTCACAGGACATCCTGTACTGATAGTGATAAACTAAACCTACATTTTTTTTTTACCCTCTAGATCTCTAGGGCATTTACCAAGATATATCCAATTCCATCATTCTTATAATTCCATTGTCCCTATCTCTTTTAAGTGCTAGAGCTGTTGTATTAGCCCATTTTCCCCCTTCTATCTGCAGCTTATTTCAATTCACTTAATAGGTTGTAGTAATTGTGAGGCTACAATGTGGTTTGGGTTGCCACCACCTTAAAAAGCAGCAAACAGCCCTGGTTTTTCTCTGACCAGTGATTGTTCCAACTTCAAAATACCATCCTGAGCATTATTTTCTAGACACACTTCTATCCTACAAAGCAGATCCTGAGACAGTAATTGGATGCAGGTAGTTCATTTGCAAGATAATACCAGAAAGCACTAGCTGGAGGGGTGGGGAAGTCAAAGAGGGAAGAGAGAAACAGTATTATTTAATGGTTAGATTACTGCTGTGGGCTACTGGAATCTTCTGAGTAACTGTAAAAAGTGCCTGGGAGTTGTCGCACCAAGGGTTGGGAATGCTGGGGTATTTGTCTACCAACCCCCATTCCTCATTGCCTCATTGGTTAAGGGTTGCCCCTGGGCATTAACTCCTTGACATTTCCTAGTTCTCAACCAGGCTGGTTGAGAAGACTCCTGTGGTTTTGGATAAAGGTAGTCGAGAAAGCAGAGAGATATAGGCACTTGAGGCAGGAAGTGCTTAACATCATGGAAATCATCCACTTTAATTTCAGGTGAATTTAGGTGGGTCAAGGATATATTGCATGGGCATCAGCAGTTGTCTGCAATGAAGATTAAATGAAATAATGCATGTTCAGGGGCATCTGGGTAACTCAGTTCAGCGTCTGACTCTTAATTTTGGCTCAGGTCATGGTCTCATGGGTATGAGATTGAGCCATGTTGGGCTGCATGCTGACAGCATGGAATCTGCTTGGGATTTTCTCTTTCCCCCTCTCTGCCCCTTCTGCTCTCTCTCTCCCTCAAAATAAATAAACAAACCTTTAAATAAAATAAAGTAAAATTATATAATGCATGTTCAATCTCAGAAGAGTGACACATACTAAACACTATTTTCACCATCATCAACATGAGTTTTTACTATTATCTGTAGTTTTACACTTTATCTCCTTTACTTAGGCTACACATACTCTGTAAGAGAATCCACGTTGCCTTCATTGCTGTGTCCCTGAAAATGCTTAGCCTAATTTTTGGTACAGAGTAATTGCTTAGTAAACATCATTGGAAGAAATGAGTGTTTTTAAAGAGGTGGAATGAGGCAAGGGCAACCAGTTTCTTTTATTTTTTTTTGTTTATTTTTTATTTTTTTATTTTATTTTATTTTTTTATTTTTTCAATATATGAAGTGTATTGTCAAACTGGTTTCCATACAACACCCAGTGCTCATCCCAAAAGGTGCCCTCCTCAATACCCATCACCCACCCTCCCCTCCCTCCCACCCCCCATCAACCCTCAGTTTGTTCTCAGTTAAGGGCAACCAGTTTCTAGGACAATGATAATTAAGCCTGTAGCTGACAAGTGTGTCAAATATGGACATGGTTGAACAAAGAAAGAAAAAAGAGAGAGAGAGAAAGAAAGAAAAGAAAGAACAAAGAAAGGAAGGAAGAAAAGACAGTGGCGGTGGGGTTAAATGCCAAACCTTCTTCAAATCCTGACCTTAACACCCCCTAGCCGGGTGACCAAAGGCCACTCCAAGATGAAGTTTCCTCATTCATCCAGCAAGAAGCGTAGTGTTCTTTTCACAGACTGGTTGTGGCACTTTAGTTCAAAGCTCCTAGGAGAGTGCACAGCTGCTTCGCCCAAGCTTCCCTCCTTTCCTTCTCTCTTTTAAAAGTTTTGGCAAAAGCATCACCAGCACTTTGGATTCTGTGCTGCTAATGAACCAGCCTCCACAGAATCAGCCTCTTCAGAGCAGGAGTTCATGGAATGAGAAAATCCTGAATTCCAATTGCTGTCTTGCCAATTATTAGCCATGTGACCTCTCTGAACCTCATCTTCCTTATCTATAAAACAGGAGTCATGATGTTATCTGCCTCATGTGAAGATACGGTATCTAGCATTCCTCTCAGTGCTTGGTACGTTGTAAACACTTAATAGATATTTGCTGCGGTTTTGTGTCCTTCACCTGATTGGATGCACCATCACTCCACAGACCGTTAGCATGGCCCAGTCTTTGCCGTGATTCTGTTCTTCAGTTTCCCTTGGTTAGTTAGGAATCATGGTGGTTCTGTTACAGGTTCTGCTCAGTCTGATTCTGTTTAGAGGTAATACTTCTGTTAGTCCTTAGGATGGCACTTGACAGTAGCAATTTGGAGATTCCTAATAGTTGTCAACCAGTAAAGACTGAGACTTTGGGAAAAAGAGGAGAGAATTATTAAAAGCATGTAAATATATAAAGGAAAATAAGGAAACCCTGTGTGTGGAAGGGTTAAGTGAGTAGAATTTATTTATATCTAAGTTATTATCTGCGTCTCAGACTGCATCCAGTAAGGATTTAATGTTGCTTACGATGAAGGGTGTATGTGGGAAAAATTTTTAAGCTAGAACTAAGAAAAAATAATGAATCAAAAAGAAAGGAGGCTATATAACAATACCAAAGATCTTAGACTAAAATAATTCATATAACAGGCTTTTTGCATCAATTATCCAGTAACCAAGAAAACACCAGGAATTGGATAGAAAGACTAGCCATCTATTATCAAAAGAAGCCCCCAAATCAGGGGGTTTAGTTGGGGATATAGATAAGCAGTGACTTTTGGGCAAGTGACTGTTTGCCACCCAGCCTTGTTTTTCAAGATGTAAAGAGGTTATTGGAGTTAGTCTTTTCAATATTCTCTTGATAACCTATCACTTTTATTTCTTCAACAAAATGTTACCCAGACTCAATTTATCAGTATATAAAAATGGAGCTTTCAGGTTGAACAGGACATGGGGTTCTTATCTCTATTTACAAATTACGGTAACCTCAAAGTCATATTCAGAAAGACCCTTAATTAGAGAAACATTGGCCCATATGATGTATCATTCCTCCACTCTTTGTGATAAACAACATATATTTATGTACTATTAGGAAGCATATTCAAAATGTGTAATATATTCATTCATTTAATGAGGAAATCAATAGAATATTACATAGAGTCCAAAACAAATCACTTGGGTCCATGTCAAGTATTAAGGGTATGGTTAAAAGAAACAGACATATTCCTGTAGTTCACAGTAAACATAAAACATTGGCCAGGTAATTTAAAATGTGGTAAGAGCGAAAAAAGATCGTGGATGTTGTGTGTCAGCCACCAAACAGGCATACTTTGGAGACATGTGGGTGTGGTTACAGACTACCGCAATAAAGTGAATATCACAATAAAATGAGTCAAATGATTTTTTTTTCTAGTGCATATAAAAGTTATGTTTACACTGTACTATAGTCTATTAAGGGTATGATAGCATTATGTCTAAAAAAAAAAACAACATACATACCTTAATTTAAAAGTACTTTATTGCTAGAGCGCCTGAGTGGCTCAGTCAGTTAAGCGTCCAACTTCAGCTCAGGTCATGATCTTGCAGTTGGTGAGTTCAAGGCCCGCGTCAGGGTCTGTGCTGAAAGCTTGGAGCCATGGAGTCTGCTTCAGATTCTGTGTCCCCCTCTTTCTCTGCCCCTCCCTTTCTTGTGCTCTGTGTCTCTCTCCCTCTCAAAAG
Source organism: Leopardus geoffroyi (assembly GCF_018350155.1). NCBI lineage: Eukaryota > Metazoa > Chordata > Mammalia > Carnivora > Felidae > Leopardus > Leopardus geoffroyi. The sequence continues at coordinate 78,229,984 of NC_059342.1, forward strand.
TAAACATTGAAAAAGTTTTTTAAAAAGTACTTTATCGCTGAAAAGTGCTAACTATCATCTGAACTTGCAGCGAGTAGTGATCTTTTTGCTGGTGGAGGGTCTTGCCTTGACGTTGAGGGCTGCTGCAGGGTAGTAGTTGCTGGAGGTTGAGATGGCTCTGGCAATTTCTTAAAATAAGACAACAGTGAAGTTTGCCACATCGATTGGCTCTTCCTTTCACAAACGATTTCTCTGTAGCATGTGATGCTTTTTGATAGCATTTTACTCACAGTAGAACTTCTTTCAAAATTGGAGTCAATCCTTTCAAACCCTTCTGCTGCTTTATCAACTAAGTTGACGTAATATTCTAAACCCTTTGTTGTCTCTTCAACAATGTTCACAGCATCTTCACCAGGAGTAGATGCCATCCCAAGAAACCACTTTCTTTGCTCGTCCATAAGAAGCAACTCTTCATCCATTAAAGTTTTATCATGAGATTGCAGCAATTCAAACATAATAATAATGAAAAAGTTTGAAATAATGCAAGAATCACCAAAATGTTTCACAGATACAGGAAGTGAGCATATGCCATTGGAAAATGGCACCGACAGACTTACTTAATGCAAGATTGCCACAAACCTCCAGTTTGTAAAAACCACCGTATCTGCAAAGCACAATAAAAAAGAGGTACACATGTGTAGCTAATAATGCCTACCAGAGGAAGGTATGAATAATTTTAACCAGAATAATTTAAATTCAATGCTATACTTTTTTCTCCATAAGAAAAAGTGTAGCACTTTGTCACTAAGGAACACTTGACCAGCACTATTCCTGGAAGTACTCAGGATGAAAATCAATTCAGGTTAATGCCTATCCTAATAAGGAAGGGTGTTCGCTCTCTGGAGACAGGGGTCAAGTATAAAGACAAATTTCTGCCATAACAATCTTTGATCTCTCCAAACCCAGGCAATCCTGTCTCCATCTTTTTAGTTCTAACAAACAGCAATATGCCTGGCACATGGTACTTAGTAAGTTACCTCTGTTTGCTTGCATCTATTTCCATTTGTTTGTTTCCACTTCATTTATTCTCTAAATAAATAAAAAGATATTTTGAGAATTTTCAACTTGTGAAAGCAGCATTGATATGATCAAAAAAGAATATGCGAGACTAGGGAAAGAAGATAAGCATGTTTACACAAATGAGCATAAAAAGAGCCCCTATCCTCTGTGTAAGAAAGGTGAGGAGTTATCAGTGTGTACATGGAATTTAGAGTAACCGGACTAAGATCTGAGTAAACAGAAGGTATGTATAGGAACTCAAGGGCGGATACACTCCCTGTAACATGAACACCTAGACCAGTTTTTTAATTTACACACACAAAATAATCACAAAGAAGAAAGAGGGGGAAATGATGTATGCTCATATACAGTAAGACATCCAAATGCACACAGCAATGCTAGGTCTGTGCACATTCATGATAGAAACACTTAACGCTAAGCTCACTCATTTGCCCATTATTCCACAAACATTCATTTAGCACGTACTCCATGTCATGCTCTGGAGAGCGCTGGGGGGTTAAAATAGCAAGCAGCACCATCACCCCATTCTTGGCGGCCGCTTTGCTGCTCAATGGAAGCTTTACCAAGTGTCAGCCAGGGAACCTGGCATTTATCAGAGTGGGTACTGCGCCCTGCTCTGCTGACAGGGTAGATTCAATACATGTCATCCCCAGTGTGTAAGATGTTTTAATGGCTTGCTCTTTCCTCTCTCTCATCACCCAGGCGACCTTGTGTTTCTTTGCTCTTCAGCCCCTTTTCCCATCCCCCAACTTTTCCTTCACATCTCCTTTGCACCAAGCTGCCTAGGTGGGTGGCTTGTTTCTGCATACCCACCCATAAAATATTGGAATTGACTACATTATCCCTGAAGTTTTACCCAGCTCTTTTGTGCTGACATTGTGGAATTCTTGCTACTGCCCTCAGTATGGTGTAGCTTGCATTCCCCTTCAAAGGCAGAGCCGGAGACAAGAGCTCTGAGGGAGGTAGTTTAGTTTAAGTCATTTGGTCGTATAGTACATGCATGGAGGGTCTGAAAAAATGAAACAGGAAAGGAGGGAAAACCAAGTTGGAAGGGCTAGGGAACTGTGACACGGGGAAAAGGAAAAGCAGCCAATGCACAGGGTATTGTTATGGGAAACTAGAGTTCAATCCTGTTGGTAATGTTCTGAGGAACTGTATGGAATGTGCTCGTGAAATGTCTGACACAGAATAAAGGAATATCTACCCACAGTGCCTGTTCCGTTGGTCAAGGGTCATCCCAGGAAGTATTGACACTTGCACATTTCTCAGTTTGTATAGGCACCACCATGGCTGATCGGGCTCCTACAGGGGATTCCTGTGACTGAGGCAGATAAGCCTTGAGAGAAAAAAAAGAGAGAGAGAGAGATACACAGTGCAGCTAAGATCAGGAGCTGTTAGGCTATACCTGAGTACAGCTGGTTGCTATAGCAAAGACCAGAGAGAAATGATAGGAAAAGAGAATATGAAAAAGAAAAATAAATAGACACACAAGCCATCATATCCCTCAATGTTTTCCAAATGTCGATATCAATAAATTTTAATTTTTCAAATCAGCTTTACCAGGGCAATGAATATATTGGAGGTAACAAAAAAAATTGGATATCCCCCATTTCTACAAATGCACATGCTTGTGGATGGAGTGGGCTCCATAGTACTTCCCCTTCCAATTCCCACTTAGCTCCAGCATAATATTAACAGTTATTATTAAACAAATCTACAATGTGTCAGGCACTGTATTAGGCACTTTCCATATAGTGTATCTTCTGAGCCTCAGATCAGCATGATCCTGACAAATGAGTATGGATACTCCTGTCATACAAATGAGATTAAAGCTCAGGAATGGGAACTGACTTGACTGCATTCACATAACTGAAAAGGGTTTAAACTGCATATATATATATATATATATATATATATATATATATATATACATATATATATGTATATATATATATGTATATATATATATATATAATGTGGATTTGAATATGTATATATATTCAAATCCACATAAATATCTGTAAGCCACAGGCTGTTCCAGGAGTTGAATCTATCTCAGTGGGCACTCAGGTTTAGGGTCAGGTGTATGTCTCAATTCTATGTTTCCATTCCTGCCTGGTCTGAAGACTAGATTTATTTATTTACTTTTAATTTTTTTTAATGTTTGTTTATTCTTGAGAGAGAGAGAGAGAGAGACAGAGCATGAGCGGGGGAGGGGCAAAGGGAGAGAAGAAGACACAGAATTTGAAGCAGGCTCCAGGCCCCAAGTTTTCAGCACAGAGCCCAACACAGGACTCAAACCCACAAACTGTGAGATCATGATCTCCGCTGAAGTCGGACCCTTAAACGACTGAGCCACCCAGGCACCCCTGAAGACCAGATTTAAACTTCAGCCTGCCTGGCTGGAGCCTTAATATACTACTTAGTTTCTTGCCGGAGAACCCAGCTGCTTGACCTTATCTGCCAGTTAAAATATATTTGATATCAATGCTAGCCTAGCTTTGAACCTAAAGCCTCACAATTTTGATTTCTACTTTTTCTCATTGGAGGTCAGCCTACAATGGAATGACAACTCCACACGAACCCTTCCATACTCCATGGTGTTTCTATTGCATTGTTTCTTCTACCATTTCAGTTTTCTCTTTACACTTTCTCTTTCTATTATTCATAATCTATTGGAAGAATAAGATAAGTCACAGCAGAGAATAATAAGAATAAACTGGGAGCGGTATTACACATGATTTAGAATCAGGGAATCTGATATTTGAAGGGAAGATATCAGTCTGTCTCTGTACCCATTCCCTCCCTCAATGTACCTCTCTTCTGCACAGCTCCTTGACAGTCCATCATTCAGTGCATTGGAAAATCATAGCTTACCTTCCCCAGTCACTCCTTCAGAGGGTACATGTGTACAATGCATTTCCTTCCTCCCTGGACAGAGTTGACTGAACCAAGGGTCAGAGTCTGATCCTAGCTAGGCCTCTCTTGGGAAAGAAACAATGAAGAAAAGGGAAAGAGGATTAGTAAGGCAGGGGTGAGGAAGTATCTTCTTCATGTGTCATATAAGAGAACATAGGTTGAGGGAGCAAACATGAAACAATGTTGATCTGATGAGAATGAGGAAGGAAACATTTTAATTAGGAAAAGATAGTGATAGTTGGAGAAATATTTCAATCAGCCTCCCTGATACCCTATTCCCAATTATATCCCTGCTCTTCACCACCTACATCTCTGTCCTTTTACTTACTAGTGTTGCTCATGGAATTTTCTCTATCCATCCCCTTCTTGATTTTGTTTTGTTTTTGTTTTTTTCCAATGGGAATTATCAGATATATCTGGACTATGTCTTTGATGACATGAAAATCTCTGTCTCCTGAAATTTTCATTTCCCAGTAAATCCAACTGTTACAAAGTGGGTTTTTTAAATTTATTTTAATTAATTAATTAATTATTTTTTTATGTTGAGCTGAAAGCATTAGCTCAAAACTTGCACTCATTGGTTCTGCTTCTGCCCTTTGGGACCAAATCAAACCAGTATAATCTCTTCCTTATATGCCTGCCTATCCATTAGGGAAGGAAACCAACGTTACTGTTCTCTCTACTCCATAAAGTTGTGTTTCCTGAGCTAAATGTCCCCTGTTCCTCTTGTTATTTATATGCTGTGGTTTGGAATCCTGTGGCTATGCTGGTCACTTCCCTCTGGTCACACCACAAATTATTGTCTCTGATTTCCAGATTCAGCTGGCCCAATATATAATGATGTGAGTCTGTTACATTCCTATCCCTGGAGTCTTATTTCCGTTATTAAAGCTGAAATCTCCTTGAACTCAAATCTGTGTGTGTGTGTGTGTGTGTGTGTGTGTGTGTGTGAAAATGACAGAAAATAAGGGCCCATGAAATTTGGAAAAGGTTGTAATGGACAGAATCACTTCCATATGACTCCAAAGTCAAGCAGGTATAATATGGCATGGTGGTATTATGTTTGACATCAGACATGGCCCAACAGGGGAGAGGAATATGCTTCAACAGTTAGATTATTATGTTAATGCAAACTGGGATTTATTATTATGTTTGTCTTATTCAGGACTGAATTTGATGTGATTGCCACTGCTGCTTCGGTGCTAGGTAATGGAGGCTGAAATGTATTCCCTCAAAGATCCTCCGGGAACAGCCACCTGGGATTGTCAGAGAGAGTCACTGGGTGTCACTGTTGAGTCATATGAATGCAGCTATCTGCTTGCTTATAGAAGTCTGGTTCCTTAAAGAAGCTGTGAGCTGGAAGTTTGGGGTGGCTGCCTGACTGTCCCCTTCTTGTCGGCATCTCTTCATTAAGGTCAAGATAGATTATCCCTCTCCCTGCTTCCCCTTTAGAGGCATTGGGTCAGATGTGCCCATGTGAGTGTGGGCCTTAGCTGCCTCGGCTACTGCTTAATGAGCTTGTCTGTCCTTGACCCACCTCAAGGTACTACTATGATAGGGGGTCTGTGTTTATGCATCAGTGTAGCAAGTGGTCACCCCCACCAGTGGTCAAGAGAGGTCTCCCCTCACACCCAGGACTTATGGAGCCTAACAGCTCTCTTCACAACAGGCAAACCCTCACAGTCCACAGAATTTGTTCTAGATGCAGACACACATGATTCCAGTCTCAGTAAGGAGTCAGTAGCATATTTTGGTTTTTTATGGGAGGGCTGAATTTGATAGAAATATAGACAAGTGGAGTTGTAGTCACCTAGTATGTTAAAGGGCAAGGAGAAAATTGACCAAAGATAGAAAAACCAAGGATTAGAAGTCTGGGAGACCTAGCAGCCTTCTGTCCAAGAACTGACCTCATTACTAACCTGGCCTCATCTACACATAAGTGATGAAATTCTGTTGCCTCGATGACTGAATATCCTTTGTAAGATGGTTACTCAAGCCCTTTAGCAGGCGTCTTTAATCCTTGTAGGGGAACCTGATAAATGTATAAATGCCAAAGTCCCATATCACAAAAACTTTTTCTGGATGTCTGAGGAGAGCCCTAAGCATCAGTATATTTATAAATTCTACATGTTATTAAACCATATACAGAAAACACTCTTCCAGGACTAATCCATAGGTTACATGTTTTGTGAAGATTGTGCATCATGTTTTTTGTTTTGTTTTGGTTTTCATTTTTTTTTCCGGAATTCAGCACTGAGTTGTGTCCAAAGAGATCCTTCCAAAATGTAAATATGACCACTCTGTTCTCCCCTTTTCAATTCCCCAATTGCTAATTACCAGATATAAGCCAAGTCCAAACTCATCATCCTATTATTTGGGTCTATCCTCGCTGGCCCTGACTTATTCCAGGTCAGTACATTTTCCATCATCAACACTAATTATGCTGTCATACTTTTTACCAGGGGTTCCTCACTTGGCCGCACATTAAAATCACCTGGAGAGGTTTAGAAACATTGATGCTTCATCCTCAACGGGGAAAAACTGAGAGCTTTTTCCCTGAGATCAGGAACACAACAGGGATGCCCACTCTCACCGCTGTTGTTTAACATAGTGCTGGAAGTTCTAGCATCAGCAATCAGACAACAAAAGGAAATCAAAGGCATCAAAATTGGCAAAGATGAAGTCAAGCTTTCGCTTTTTGCAGATGACATGATATTATACATGGAAAATCTGATAGACTCCACCAAAAGTCTGCTAGAACTGATACATGAATTCAGCAAAGTTGCAGGATACAAAATCAATGTACAGAAATCAGTTGCATTCTTATACACTAACAATGAAGCAACAGAAAGACAAATAAAGAAACTGATCCCATTCACAATTGCACCAAGAAGCATAAAATACCTAGGAATAAATCTAACCAAAGATGTAAAAGATCTGTATGCTGAAAACTATAGAAAGCTTATGAAGGTAGGGGCGCCTGGGTGGCGCAGTCGGTTAAGCGTCCGACTTCAGCCAGGTCACGATCTCGCGGTCCGTGAGTTCGAGCCCCGCGTTGGGCTCTGGGCTGATGGCTCAGAGCCTGGAGCCTGTTTCTGATTCTGTGTCTCCCTCTCTCTCTGCCCCTCCCCCGTTCATGCTCTGTCTCTCTCTGTCCCAAAAATAAATAAAAACGTTGAAAAAAAAATTTAAAAAAAAAGAAAGCTTATGAAGGTAATTGAAGAAGATTTAAAGAAATGGAAAGATATTCCCTGCTCATGGATTGGAAGAATAAATGTTGTCAAAATGTCAATACTACCCAAAGCTATCTACACATTCAATGCAATCCCAATCAAAATTGCACCAGCATTCTTCTCGAAACTAGAACAAGCAATCCTAAAATTCATATGGAACCACAAAAGGCCCCGAATAGCCAAAGTAATTTTGAAGAAGAAGACCAAAGCAGGAGGCATCACAATCCCAGACTTTAGCCTCTACTACAAAGCTGTCATCATCAAGACAGCATGGTATTGGCACAAAAACAGACACATAGACCAATGGAATAGAATAGAAACCCCAGAACTAGACCCACAAACGTATGGCCAACTCATCTTTGACAAAGCAGGAAAGAACATCCAATGGAAAAAAGACAGTCTCTTTAACAAATGGTGCTGGGAGAACTGGACAGCAACATGCAGAAGGATGAAACTAGACCACTTTCTGACACCATTCACAAAAATTAACTCAAAATGGATAAAGGACCTGAATGTGAGACAGGAAACCATCAAAACCCTAGAGGAGAAAGCAGGAAAAGACCTCTCTGACCTCAGCCGTAGCAATCTCTTACTCGACACATCCCCAAAGGCAAGGGAATTAAAAGCAAAAGTGAATTACTGGGACCTTATGAAGATAAAAAGCTTCTGCACAGCAAAGGAAACAACCAACAAAACTAAAAGGCAACCAACAGAATGGGAAAAGATATTTGCAAATGACATATCGGACAAAGGGCTAGTATCCAGAATCTATAAAGAGCTCACCAAACTCCACACCCGAAAAACAAATAATCCAGTGAAGAAATGGGCAGAAAACATGAATAGACACTTCTGTAAAGAAGACATCCAGATGGCCAACAGGCACATGAAAAGATGTTCAGCGTTGCTCCTTATCAGGGAAATACAAATCAAAACCACACTCAGGTATCACCTCACACCAGTCAGAGTGGCCAAAATGAACAAATCAGGAGACTATAGATGCTGGAGAGGATGTGGAGAAATGGGAACCCTCTTGCACTGTTGGTGGGAATGCAAATTGGTGCAGCCGCTCTGGAAAGCAGTGTGGAGGTTCCTCAGAAAATTAAAAATAGGCCTACCCTATGACCCAGCAATAGCACTGCTAGGAATTTATCCAAGGGATACAGGAGTACTGATGCATAGGGGCACTTGTACCCCAATGTTTATAGCAGCACTGTGAACAATAGCCAAATTATGGAAAGAGCCTAAATGTCCATCAACTGATGAATGGATAAAGAAATTGTGGTTTATATACACAATGGAATACTATGTGGTAATGAGAAAAAATGAAATATGGCCTTTTGTAGCAATGTGGATGGAAGTGGAGAGTGTGATGCTAAGTGAAATAAGCCATACAGAGAAAGACAGATACCATATGGTTTCACTCTTATGTGGATCCTGAGAAACTTAACAGAAACCCATGGGGGAGGGGAAGGAAAAAAAAAAAAAAAAGAGGTTAGAGTGTGAGAGAGACAAAACATAAGGGACTGTTAAAAACTGAGAACAAACTGAGGGTTGATGGGGGGGGGTGGGAGGGAGGGGAGGGTGGGTGATGTGTATTGAGGAGGGCACCTTTGGGATGAGCACTGGGTGTTGTATGAAAACCAATTTGACAATAAATTTCATATATCAAATTAAAAAAAAAAAAAAGAAAGAAACATTGATGCTTGAGTCCCATCCCCAGGGATTCTGTTTCATTTGCTGTGGGAAGGGACCCCGGCATCCATGGCTTTCAAAGCTCCCTAGGTTATTCTAACAGAATACAAAATTTGAGAATCACTATTCTGTGATAGTCACCTTCTTAGGATGCACCTACCTTTTCTTAGCCTCCTTTGACCTGCCCATAGTTCTTGATCCTTCTTGGTTTAACCCTCTCATCATCTCCTTGATGAAACCATCTCTGAGCCTACTCCTCAGTCAAATTAAAGATTTTTCTCTGAGATTCCATAGCATTTTATGCATACTTGAGATACTGAATTGGAAATATCTATGTCTTTTTTTACAAAAAAAATATTTCTAGACTATAAGCTTATGCTGGGGAAGCAAATGGAACATTGTTGCCATTACGTGCCAAGCATACAGCACAGAGCCTAGCACCTGTTAGATGCCCAGGAAATATTTGTAGGACAGCAATATTGGAGATTGTGAATGAATTAATGAATGAATAATCAATGACAATGACAATGATAATGTCTGACATTTATCAAGGATTTCCCATGTATATGGCTATATACCAAGTGTTACATAGGTATGACCTCATTTCACACTCACAAAAGCCCCAACTGGAAAGACTGATCTACATTTTGTAGATGAGGGAACTCAAGTATAGCAGTGCTAAGTAGATGCCACAGCCATGGTTTGAAACCTGGTCTGTCTGACTTCACTTGTAGTTAGTCTAGTGATTGCATCCAAAAAATAGAAAGGTGAAGACATTTAACCAGATTTTCTCGTTGTAGTTCTTATTGGACTTCTTTTGCCAGGCAGTATATTAGCCTTTTAAAGACTTTATCCTATTTAACTCATACGACAACTCTATATATCAGTCTTTTTATTCCCATTTAATTGAAAAAAAAATCAAGCCTTGGAAAGAGGCAAATTCAGGCAAGGTTGTATGGAGGTAGGATAAGTGGTAGATGAAATCCTATGTCTCTTTGGCTGTGAGGCTTCAACATCCAGAATTATTCACTATGTTACAATAGCTTCCTAATGATGAGGAAGAAATGGGAGAGACAGAGAGAGATCAGATTTACAAATGACTCTTTGGGCTTACTTTCATGGGAACAAAATACCTCAAAGAGAGTTTTCTTCGTCTCTGTTCCCCAAACGCTTAGCACTTTTCTCCAAATGGTCATTGGGACAAAAAGGCAAAATGACTTTTTTAAAAAGAGATTGATCAATTATTCTAAGCCTACCAAGGGTATCTGAAGTGTAACCAAATTTTTGTATTGATGCCCTTGTAATTTCTTTCCTTAGATAATTAACACTGAGTGTTAAAGCCCAGGGGCTTTGGTCCTTTTTCTTTCTTTCTTTCTTTCTTTCTTTCTTTCTTTCTTTCTTTCTTTTTTTTTTTCTTTAAGGATGGGCACTTGAGGCCCATAGACCATAGAGGAAGAGCTTGTGAAGGTCACACTGCAGAATTGTGGCCAGATTTAGTTCTCCTTACTCATAGTCTACTGTTCTTCCCCATGGGTTGGCTTAGTAATTTAAAAAATAATAATAATAATTGTTAAACATGATTACTATCTTAAAAACAACTTGGATTTTTTTTTTTTTAGTTGTAAAGTATTCTAAGTACCAAACACAAGGTATTTTTATTGCCTATTGCTATCACATAACAAGGCCATTTGCTCTGTGGGATCTTGGTAATAGGGATAAGTAGGAGCAAACAGAGGTAAGGTACAGATTCCTTTCCCTTACTAATGTGAACAGATGGTTGAAAATGGGAAGTGGATACTGGCTGCAAAGAAATGTGAACCACCGTCTCCCTGCTGAGGGCAGACAATATCCTTTGAGAAGGAGTGGAGGAGACATCTGGAAATTCAGTCGATGAGCCCTGAATGAAGACAGGTCAAAGTTGTGGGAAGCACATCAGATTGAGACTCAAATTACTTCTAGTGCTTCCAGGGTCTATGACTTTAAGAATGCTGATAAAAAAATAAAAAATTTAAAAATTTAAAAAAACTAAAAAAACAACTTCTGTGCTTGTTGTCCCATGCACAAAACAAGAGTTAATATTTGCCAGTCTGCAAGCATATTAAGTACCTGCATAAATTTGCTCATGGCAGCTCCTCCCATCTGTTCTCTTTCTTACTTCTTTGACCACCAACATTTCTCTCATCCTCAAGCCATAACAGTGTTGTCGCTTTATAAATCTTTCACAGATCTTCCCATAGGAGGTCATTTTTCTTCCCTCTCTTCATCGTAGTGTTTGCTATATGCGTGTGCTATAGTGCTTACTCCAGCATGCTTTTATTTGTGATTAGTGGTCGTTACATCTACCCCTTCCACCAGATGGTCAAGTCCTCCTGGGCAAGATCTATATTTTGGCCATTCTTATTTCTCCCAGCAAAAAAATAATTTCCTATTCAACATTAGTTGGATTGAGTTAAATTGTGAGCATAGATGCTACTTGTGTTCTCACAGACATCAATTCTAAAAAATGTGGGTATCCATTTCAGTGTTATTTGAGGGAATGGCTGGAGAAACTGTTTAGAAATTTGCCATATGCAAAAGGACATGGAACCAGAATTCCTGTATATGAGACTCAACTCATGGATGTGTGGTATTAGGCAATCAAATTAGTTTCTCATTTGTAAACTAGGGATCATAACACTTGTCCTGCCTATTTCACAATATTATTGTGAAGGTTAAATTACATTTAAAAGCCTTTTGGGGACACCTGGGTGGCTCAGTGGATTAAGCATCTGACTATTGATTTCAGCTCAGGTCATGATCTCACACTTCATGAGATCGAACCCTGTGTTGGGCTCTGTGCTGATGGTATGGAGCCTCCTTGGGATTCTCTCTCTCCCTGTCTCTGCACCAACCCCCCCCCCCACTTGTGTTCTCTGTCTCTCTCTCAAAATAAATAAACAAACTTAAAAAAAAGCCTTTTGAAAACTGTACAGTACAATGGACAGCTCAAAGTTGAATATTATTTTTATTATAGTTATTATTACTACATCATAACTATCTGAAGTCTCTTATGCTCTAAATAACTGTAATTCTTAATTCCATGATTTTTTAGTGAGAATGATAAGTGAGAGATACTTGAATTAAAAGAAAATGACCATGGTCTCTTGGTCTCTATGGAAAGTTCCTGATGGAATGAGAACCCAAGTCTGAAATCCTTAGGATAATACCAGTGACAAAAACAACATATATTGGAAACTTCTGGTGACCTGTGGATGCTTAGGAATAATAGCAGAGCTAAGAATGGAATTGGAAGTAGCAGAACATTTCCTTTAAGTTGATATTAATCCTTGCTCCTCACAGCAATCTGAAACCCTTTGGTGTACCTGCTGATGGTCCTGTCTTCAAAGAAGCCTTTGTCATTTCAATGACTTTGAATCATACTCTGAGAACTTGGACGTGGAAACAAAGAAACTCAGGAGAGTTGGTTATATAACAGAATTGAACCCTACTTCTCTTTGTGACCTTGAGTAATTTATTTCTGCTGTCTGAACCTGTTTTCTCATCTGTAGAGTGGGGGTACAAATAAAGACAATAGCTACCATTTGCTGAATACCTCTGAGGTCATTACTCTGTATCTCATTCATAGCTAGGGACACTCAGACCTAGGGAGCTTACATAACTTCCTTTGCCAAAAAAAAAAAAAAAAGGGGGGGGGAGGAAAAAAAAGAAAAAAAAATTGAAAAGTATATTTAAAGAGTGCATTGGCATAAAGACAGATATAATTAGTCTGTGCATCAGCTGAGAGAGTGTGGGGCTAGGATTTGGACAAAGGTTTATTGGAATCCAAAGCCTATAATTTCGACTACAAAGTATTACACAAATGTCAGTTGTCGTTGCTATTGGTGATACATTCAGACAGCCTGAGTATTTAAAAGAGAAAAGTTCATCTACTGTGGCTTTAGAAGCCTAAACAGAAATGAGACATTTCTGATCATTTTCAAAGCAAATTTGTGAAAGCCCTACATGTGCCTATGTGGGAATAAGGGAAGATAGAAATACCTCCATTACATTCATCAGGAGGAACTGAGAAGTCAAAACTTTTAGCAAAGCAAACACACAATATGAGTTAGTCACTGTAACACCTCCTGCTTTGCATAAGACTCTTTTAGTCTTCTTTAATGTAGCCCAATATATTTCTTGCCACTCTAATCTTTGCTGCTGATGTCCAGCCACCCCAGATCAAACACACACTCCTCTTCTACCTTGCATAGTGCAAGGTAAGTAGGTGAATAGAGTTGGGCTGGAGACAGAGCTGCACTATGACTCTTGCGAGACCTAGGCACTTTTGTCATTATGAGTCACTATCCCCACAAAATATATTTAATATATATATTAATATATATACATTATATATAATATATATTATATATACATTATATATATTAATATATGGTATATATTGTATATACAGTATATGTTAATATATATTATCTATATTATATATAATATAGATAATATATACTGCATATATAATATATCTATGATATATTATTATATACATTATAATACATTATATTTAATGTATATATAATATATATAATATATAATATAATACATTATATATTATACATTATAATATACATTATAATTATACATTATACATTATCATATATCTATGATAGATATATATATACATTATATGTAATATATATTTAAATATATATTATATGTATTTATTATGTATTATATATAATAAATATATAATACCCAATAAATATATATTTAATATATAATTGTTTAATAATGTATATATTAAATATATTTTATGACTACATTGGTATAAAGGTGGATAAAATCCAGGTTAAATTCATTATTATATGTTGATTTTTATTATATTTCATTTTTCTTTGATTTTAAAATAAATCAAAATCAACGCTTTTTTATGGTTCCCTAAAAGTATCACAGGCCCTAGGCACTATGTTTACTGTGCAATAGAAGCCTCAACCATGAATGAAGAGCTCAGAAAACAAAATGTCACAGGATATGAATCCGTCCTCAGAAACTTTAAATGTGTGACCTTGAGTAAAATGTAAAGAAGTCTGTGCCCCCCGTTTCTTTCTCTGTAAACTAGAGAATAATGCCTGACTTTGCTGGATTAAGAAGATAGCACATAATGTAGAAAAGACTTTGGAACATGGTATAGGTCCTCACCAATTCCTAGGCCCAGGGATTCCAGTTTCTTCGAATTGGCCAGCCTGGATCATAGGCCTATGCTCGTGGCCAGAGAGTGAGAATGAAATGATTGACTATGTTTCCAGAATCACATGAAACTTACAGAAAGGAAACAAGTTCTTTCATGGTCAAATTACAACAAACAAACACACAGAAAGCCAAAACTAAGATCCGTTAAAATCATTATCACGGTCTTAAGGTTAAGACTGAAAACAGCAATATACATTCACTCCCTCTTCCCTCCTAAGGCACCCAATTAGAAACTCCACCCTTGATTCATATGCATTTGTTTGGGTAAAACCATTCAACCAGTCCCTTTGATTGTAATGGTGCTAACCAAGGATATAGGGAGAGGAGTTGACAAATGTCTTCCTCAAGTCCAGACACAGCCCATCTACTAACTTTTTCTCTTAATATAGGAGAAACTTAATATAGGAGAAAATGAGGTTAGTTTAACACAGTGGAGGCTCAGAAATTTCTTTACAGAAGGTAGCAATTAATTTGAATGGGTAGGTGCTAGAGATTCTCCTAAAGCTGTTTGTAGAGCAAGTAGCCTTTATTTCTTCATGTAAATAATAACTAGAGGAGATTGATGAAGGTTATGAGAAAGCTATGAAGCTAAGGCCTTTCCAGGGCACCCCTAAGACACTGCTCACCCCTAGTGAAACTAGGCTCAGCTCTAATGCTCTTTGCTTTCCCTTTGTCATTGCCTAGTCGGGCCCAGGTAACAGTATGGCAAGGCTTCCCAGCGCTTTCAGGGACCTCCAGACCTTTCCATCAACCTATTGTTCTAGAATTGTGCTTAGGGTAGGTATCCAAACCATCGGTCTATATTTTGTCCAACCCAACTTATTTCCATGTTTTGAAAAAAAATAAGGACGTATGTTTGCTTCTAATCTCTGATCCCCCTCTGTATCTTCTGGTGCATTCTCCTTGATTCAGCAGGGATCATGGTGAATGGTTCATGGATGATGGAGGCCTGTGTAAATAGTATTCCCCTTCAAAAAATAAACAAACAAAAAATAATAAGGGGGCTGTGCGGAAGGGAAAAAAAATGTGAGTTTGGATTGACAAAATCTAGAACAAACTAAGGCCCTAGTACTAACTAACCTGATTCATTTTGAGCAAGCAAATTCATCTCAGAGTTTGGTCATCTGTAGGATGGCTTAGTTATAACTGATGTGCCTACCATACAGGGTCTTTGAGACCTAACTGGGATTTTGTTTATAGATGCCCTTTAAAGCCAGCAAAATGGTGTATTTCATACAAAATAGGAAGCTATAATTATTGCTGTGATGACTATATACCTTCTATCTCTGCCGCACCAAACATCTGGCTACTAACCAGATTTGCAGTCTCTTCCGATCAGCTTCACAGCCTGAACAACCCACTGACACTATTTCTACCTCCTAGGGAGGCATTTGAATGATTTAATTGACTGATCTTTATTTACATTTGACTGCCACTATGCTGGACAGAAGTTTACTGCTATTTATCCTTAAGATACAATTTTCTTTCTTCTTTTAAGTCTGTGTTCTTTGAATGGATCTTTTAAAATTTTTTTTTTTTCAACGTTTATTTATTTTTGGGACAGAGAGAGACAGAGCATGAACAGGGGAGGGGCAGAGAGAGAGGGAGACACAGAATCGGAAACAGGCTCCAGGCTCTGAGCCATCAGCCCAGAGCCCGACGCGGGGCTCGAACTCACGGACCGCGAGATCGTGACCTGGCTGAAGTCGGACACTTAACCGACTGCGCCACCCAGGCGCCCCTGAATGGATCTTTTAAATGAAAGAATTGTTTCATTATACACATTTGTCCCTGTAGAGTTGCTGCCAGTATTAACTGCAATAATGGAATTCGGTCATCAGAAAGGATGGCGTTTCTGGGGGTGGATATCTCGTGAGGAGGAGGAGGAGGAGGAGGGAGGAGAGTAAGAGAAGGAAGCATTTCAGATCAGTGCAGTTCCATTGTCTGTATCTCCCTTTCATTGGCATATCAGAAAAGAAGGCAAACTAAGGTCCCATAAAATTAAAGGGACACAAGCATGAAGGAGAAGTATCAAATTGAGCTTTTGTTGGAAATTGTTGAGGAGGAGGGAAAATCTCCTTTCAAAGCTTCAAATGCTTTCATAAAGTTCTTTTAAAACATTTTCACTGACTTTTTTTTTACTTCCACCCTTTTTAAAATGTAAATCACATTTTAAAGTTATTTTAAAATATTATTCCGAAAAATCATTCACAAGTTTAATTCACTAAGAACTCGAGGGAAAAACAGACAAATGAAAACGCATTCTTAGACTGACAGATTTGTTAGTCATAAATGAAATCATGCAAATGAAAACACTAAGTAAACGATAGCCTTTTATACATGCAAAAGTGTATCAGTCAAATATTGATTTGCTGAAGCTCTTATATGTGTGATAAATAAAAGGGCAAATGCAAAGGAGTGTTTGACACATAGCAAACCCCAAATAAATAAATATTAAATTTCTCCCCTTTTGTTGACAAGATAGCTTCGCTTGGGTCTCATCTACAGGGCAGCTTATATTAGAGAAAGAATGTCTTTTTTGTTGTCGCCAGCCTTTTTTATTGAATATATTTTGCATCAAGGTCACAATGATTGATTGTATCTTGGAAGTTAGCAACCTTTCAGAATGGACTTGTAAACTTGTTCATCTCATTTTGTTTGGCAATAGGTAGCAAAGGTCTTAAAATTTTTTATTTTCCCTTTGACCCAATAATTTTACTTCTGGGAATATATTCTGAGATAATAATCTTAAACTCAGAGAAAGTTTTATGTCCTAATATGTTTACCACAAACTTAGTCACAGTGAAAACTTGTGAACAAGTTTCATATATAACAATAGAGCAATGATTAACTCAAGACGCAGGCCAGTAGTGTGCTGACCCATGCATCATCAGCCCTGGCGTGATGTTTGTGGACAACCAAACATACTGGTGGAACTGAATAATTTTATAATGTAATCAATTTTGGGATTATGCTAAGTGGAAAAGCCAGTCAGAGGACAAATATTGCATGATTTCACTTACATGAAGTCTTTAAAATAGTCAAACTCATAAAAGCCTAGATTTGAAGGGTGGTTGCCAGGGGCTAAGTGGAAAAGGGAATAAGGAGATGTTGTTCAATGGGTATAAAGTTTCAGTTATGCAAGATGGATACGTTCTAGAGATCTGCTATACAACACAATGCCTATAATTAACAACACTGTGTCAACCACTCAATTTTTTTTTAAGAGTAGTTGTCAGGTTGAGTGTTCTTACAAAGAAAGGGGGAACAGTTGGAAACTTTTAGAAGTGATGAGTATGTTTATTATCTTTTTTTTTACATTTTTGCCCATTACTTTAATTGAATACATCTTAAGAACAATATTTCATTACACTTTAAAATCTCCATATTTCTTATTATTACTGTGTGAGGCATAATGAAGGAAACTATCAATGGAAAGCTCTATTTATTGTCTTAATTGTAAGAGTTGACAATTCCTGTCAAAAAAAATGTTGATTTATCAAATAATACAGGAGGAAAGTTTTCAGTAAATGAAATATGGGTTAGTGTAAATCTTTAGCAATGATTAAAGTATGACAGACTTCCCTCGTATTGAACTCAGTGCTTAAAGTTTGAATATTATTTTCTTTTTTAGGAAGTGATTTTAATCATTGAGGGAGGGGAATTGCTTTACAAGTGCTAACCACTCATGTTTGGAAGTTGTTTTTTTTTTTTTTTTTTAACTTTTTAATTTACATCCAAGTTAGTTAGCATATAGTGCAATAATGATTTCAGGAGTAGAATCCAGTGACTCATCCCCTACGTATAACACCCACTGCTGATCCAAACAAGTGTCTTCCTTAATGCCCCTTGCCCATTTAGCCCATCCTGCCACCACAACTCCTCCAGCAACCCTCAGTTTGTTCTATTTAAATCTGTTATGTTTTGTCCTCCCTGTTATTATATTATTTTTGCTTCCCTTCCCTTATTTTCATCTGTTTTGTGTCTTAAATTCCACATATCCGTGAAGTCATGTGATATTTATCTTTCTCTAACTAATTTCGCTTAGCATAATACGCTCCAGTTCCATCCACGTAGTTGCAAATGGCAAGATTTCATTCTTTTTGATTACCTAGTAATACTCCATTGTATATATACACCACATCTTCTTTATCCATTCATCCATCGTTGGACACTTGGGCTCTTTCCATAATTTGGCTATTGTCGGTAGTGCTGCTATAAACATTGGGGTGCATGTGTGCCTTCAAAACAGCACACCTGTATCCCTTGGATAAATACCTAGTAGTGCAATTGCTGAGCCGTGGGGTAGTTCTATTTTAATTTTTTTAATATGAAGTTTATTGTCAAATTGGTTTCCATACAACACCTAGTGCTCATCCCAAAAGGTGCCCTCCTCAATACCCATCACCCACCTCCCCTCCCTCCCACCCCCCATCTACCCTCAGTTTGTTCTCAGTTTTTAAGAGTCTCTTATGCTTTGGCTCTCTCCCTCTCTAACCTCTTTTTTTTTTTTTCCTGCCCCTCCCCCATGGGTTTCTGTTAAGTTTCTCAGAATCCACATAAGAGTGAAAACATATGGTATCTCTTTTTCTCTGTATGACTTATTTCACTTAGCATCACACTCTCCAGTTCCATCCACGTTGCTACAAAAGGCCATATTTCATTCTTTCTCATTGCCACGTAGTATTCCATTGTGTGTATAAACCACAATTTCTTTTTTTTTTTTTTTTTTTTAATTTTTTTTTTCAGCGTTTTTATTTATTTTTGGTACAGAGAGAGACAGAGCATGAACGGGGGAGGGGCAGAGAGAGAGGGAGACACAGAATCGGAAACAGGCTCCAGGCTCTGAGCCATCAGCCCAGAGCCCGACGCGGGGCTCGAACTCACGGACCGCGAGATCGTGACCTGGCTGAAGTCGGACGCTCAACCGACTGCGCCACCCAGGCGCCCCTAAACCACAATTTCTTAATCCATTCATCAATTGATGGACATTTAGGCTCTTTCCATAATTTGGCTATTGTTGAGAGTGCTGCTGTAAACATTAGGCTACAAGTGCCCCTATGCATCAGCACTCCTGTATCCCTTGGGTAAATTCCTAGCAGTGCTATTGCTGGGTCATAGGGTAGGTCTATTTTTAATTTTTTGAGGAACCTCCACACTGTTTTCCAGAGTGGCTGTACCAGTTTGCATTCCCACCAGCAAAAGAGATCCTCTTTCTCCGCATCCTTGCCAATATATGTTGTTGCCTGAGTTGTTAATTTTAGCCATTCTAACTGGTGTGAGGTGATATCTCATTGTGGTTTTGATTTGTATTTCCCTGATGATGAGTGATGTTGAGCATATTTTCATGTGTCTGTTAGCCGTCTGTATGTCTTTTTTTGGGAAAATGTCTATTCATGTTTTCTGCCCATTTCTTCACTAGATTTTTGTTTTTTGGGTGTTGAGTTTGATAAGTTCTTTATAGATTTTGGATAGTAACCCTTTTTCTGATATGTTATTTGCAAGTATCTTCTCCCTTCCATTGGTTGCCTTTTAGTTTTGCTGATTAGTATGTTTATTATCTTGATTGGGGTGATGGTTTCATGGGTGTGCACATATATTCAAACCCATCAAATTGTATACATTAAATCTGTGCAAGTTTTTGTATGTCAGTTACATTTCAATAAAGCTACATGTGCGCATGTGTAGTTCTATGTAGTTTTATCACATGCAAAAATTCCTGTGATCAGGACCACAATTGAGACACAGAACTGTTTTATCACTACAAATTTCCCTCAGCTACTCTTTTATAAATATACCCATCCCCTTTGTCCTCCTCTCCCTCTCTCTTACCCTGACAAACACAAATCTCTTACCAATCTCTAACACTTGGTCATTTGAGAATGTTGTATAAATGTAATCATATAGTATGTGTGTTTGTTAATTTTTAACAAATAAAATCATATTATCTATGTTATTCTACATCTCTGTGTACTCTTTTTCTTTTTTCCCCACCTAAAAGTAAATCATAGGCAGTCCTACATGGCAATACATGTTTATAATTCTTTACCCTATAATTTTTAATATATGTAAATACATATATCATATAAAATTTTACATTACCAGAATCATATCATACAGTTTCTTTTTTCAAATATGTTTTTTCTTAAATGTGTTCCTCCTCTCCTTTTCCCACAAATCAACTCTTCATCAGTGCCTCCCGCCTATTAAGTAATCATGGTAGCACCTTCATGTGTATTATTATATATTTTTGCCATGTTTATCTTACATATACACATGTCAGAGAGAGTATATGTGATTATATATACACATACAAACATATATCAAAAGGAAAAATGCAGATATACAAAGTAATGTAAATAATATGATTTTGTTTGTTAGAAATGAATACCACCAACCTTGTGGATTATAAAAATAGAATCATAATATATACATTTTTAACATCTTATTCTTTCAGCAGTCCTACTCAGAATGTCCTCCAAATCAAATGTTATCATTCATGTTTGATTGCTAGATGACATTCTAAGGTTTGGACAAATCCTATAGTGTAGAATGTCTCATAATGAATGGAATTTGCTTTGTTTCTAGTTTTTGACATTATCAATAATGTAACAAGAACACTGTGTGTGTGATATATACCGTGTATATACACATGTACACACACACATATAGAGACCAGGAGAGAGAAACTGCTTCCTGTTGTCACGACAACAATTTGCCGCAAACTTGATGGTGTAAAAAAATGTTTATTCTCCCTTTTGGGATGAGCACTGGGTGTTGTATGGAAACCAATTTGACAATAAATTTCATATATTAAAAAAAAAAAATGTTTATTCTCTTACAGTTCTGGAGAAGTCTCCAGAAATGAGTTGGCCGTTACTTCTGGAGAATCTAGGAGAAAAAATAATCCCCTTGTCTTTTTCATCTTCTAGAGGCTGCCTCTGTTGCTTGGCTCCTAGTTCCTTCCTCACATGACTCCGTCCCCTCACTTCCCATTATGTCTCCTACTACTAACCCATCCTTCTGCCTCCCTCTTCTAGGGACCTTTATGAATACATTGGGCCCACACAGAAAATGCAAAATAACATCCCCATCTCAAGACTCTTAATGTAGTCATCTCTGTGAAGTCCCTAATACCATGTAAGATAACATAGCCACAGGTTTTGAGCATTAAGACATGGACATCTTTGGCCATGGGTATTATTCAGACTCCTACAAAGATAGTTATTTATATTTATTTTTTTAAGGACAGATTCATGGGAGTGGGAATTCTGGGATGAATAGTGTGGTAGATTATCTTATTGCTCAGCAAGTAAATATCATTCTCTTCCTTACCACACCTTATCTTTGAGTGTATTTTTCCACCTCACTGACTTTGGACTTGCTATGATCAGAAAAATGTGACTTTAAGGAGTAAGTTCCATATATTTGCTTGAATTTTTTTTTTCCCTCCATTATGAGAATAGACCCTCAATAGTGGTTGCTTTCTGAGCCTGGTTCCCAGGAAGAAAAAAACTCCAACCAAATTCAGCAGAGGTACCAGTGATCCATAGATGTAGCATGTTTGTTGTTTTAAATAACTGTATTTTGCAGGGGGTGGGGGCGGATTCTTTGTTATTGTAACAAAAATTGATCAATACATAGAGTATGGATATATTCAATTTTAATAGATACTGCCTAATTGCTCTAGCAATGCAAATTTATTTTTTTTTAATTTTATTTTAATGTTTATTTATTTTTGAGACAGAGAGAGAGCATGAACGGGGGAGGGTCAGAGAGAGAGGGAGACACAGAATCTGAAACAGGCTCTAGGCTCTGAGCTGTCAGCACAGAGCCCTATGCGGGGCTCGAACTCACGGAGTGCGAGATCATGACCTGAGCCGAAGTCGGTCGCCCAACCGACTGAGCCACCCAGGCGCCCCAAGCAATGCAAATTTATGCAAACAACACGAGATTATGTTCATCCTGCATCTTCAGTGCAAGAGGAATTATCAGTCACTAAATTTTGACAATATGGTGGTTATAAAGGAATGCCTCATTATACTTGATTTTATTTCCTTCATATGAATATTTCTTCATATTTTCATTCACTACTTAGATTGGATATAACTGTTTACATTTTTCTTTTAGTTTTTTTCCCTTTAAATTTGCCAAAAAAAAAACCCATGTCAAACCTATTTTTTGTTTTGTTTTGTTTTTTGTCATCAGGTTGGTAAATATTCTATATTTCCCAAATTCACGTGTGCACGCGCGTGCACGTGCGCGCGCGCACACACACACACACACACACACACACACCGATTGGAATACATATATTCCAATTTTATGGAGATAAATATTTATTTTAATCTCCTATCTTTTCTTTCTTGGTTATGAAGGTTACTCCTATGCTTAGAGTGTCTTGTGATACTTTTGTTTTATTTATTTAATCATTTATTTTTGTATTTAAGCTTCTAAACCATCTGGAATTTATTTTTTCTATGATGTGAGACATGCTCCAACTTAATTTTCTTCCAGATGGGTAGCCAGTTGTGCCAGCTCTATTTAGTTTAATCATCCTTTTCCCCCATATTGAAATACTGCTTCTGTTACATTTTAAATTCTTATATAAATATTGTGACCTCTTTTTGGATTATGAATGTATACTTTCTGCCATACAATTTTCTAAGTCCTGGAGTTATAGTATAGAATAAAACAAGGTCCACATTTTCCTGAAGTTTATATTCTAATAGAGGAAAGCAGAAAATAACTGACTAACTAAACAACAAAATGAGTCAATCGGTATTTGATGGTGATAAAATAAAGCAGGGGATACAGCATGGAGAAGGATGTTCTTTTAGAAAGGGGATCCAGGGATTTCTTCATTTATAAAAGGAAATTTGAACAGAACCTGAATGATGCTATAGAGTAATCTATATGTACATCTAATAGGAGAGCATTAGAAGGAGAGGAAACAGCAAATGCAAAGACCTTAAAAAGGAATGTGCTTCGCATGCTCTCTCTGAAAAACAGCTTTGCTATTTTTTGTTTTTGTTTTTTTGCTAATGTGCCAGAATAGTTAAGCTATTATCAGTTTCCTCAGAAACTAATACACTTTATCTTCTTATTCCATACTACACCAAGTTGAACAGATGGCTATTATAGCATGTTCAAATATCATCAAGGCCTGGCAACCTTCATTATTTTACCTTTGACTGTTGTCTTAGTTATAATTTAGAACTTTATAAAGTTAAGATTCAATAAATGTCAATAAAATGTCAATTCAATAAAATGACATTTAAGATTATTTTATTGAATTGTCTTCTTTCCCCAATGAAGCAAATAGTGGATATACACACATACACACACACACACACACACACACACACACACACACGCACGCCCACACGTAGAGGGGGTGGAGGGAGAGAGAGAGAGATGTTTAGATATAAATTTAGATAGATAAAACTTGCATATGATTATTTTAATTGGAATTGAGCAAATTTTATATTAATTACTGGAAATTTGACCCTTTATGGTATTAAACCTTTCCATCCAAAGGCATGCTACTCTCTTTGGCAGGTTTTATTTTGTGTTTTTCAGTAAGTAATATTGTAGAGAAGTATGTGGATCCTGTATCTTTGATGGTAATTTTGTTTTTAATAATTTTTAATTTTGTGGCTATTTTGATACTTTCTCTATTCTCTTTTTAATTGATTTTTGCTAAAATAGAGAAAAATATTGTACATTTATTTTATATCCAGCCACTTACCAAATTCTTATTAAATTTCTGTGTCTTCTACCAGAAACACTGGGTTCTCTCTATATATAACCTTGCTAAGAAAAAAGAATGAATTTAAATTTCTTCTCCTCAAATATTTAGCAAAAGTTATTCATTTCTCCTGCTTTGGGATATTTGCCAGAACATCTAAGACAATTTTGAATACTAATATAGATACCACTCATTTCTTCCAGTTTCCTGATATTTATTGTACCAGTTTAATTCAATTCTCATTTAAACTGTATTTTCTTATGAATGTTTTTCAAATTTGTTAAATGCCTTTTGAGTCAACCTATTTTCCCCCTTATTATAGTAATGTTGGAAATTATGTTGATATGTTCAAATGAAGCTTATATTCAAAGAAAAATCTTATATGGTAATGGTTTTCCAAATTTTCTTCTATTATTTTTTTCATTGATTTTTTTCTATGCATTCCTTTTTCTCTTTGTGAGACTTCTACTATTTGAATAATAGGTCATCTGATTTTTTATTTGTCACTTATAACTGCATTCTTGATATTCGTTACTTCATATATTATCTTTTGACTTTGAGATACTTTTTTCTACTTGATCTTTCTTCCTTCTCTCTCCATCTCCCCTCTCCCTCCATTTCCCATCCTCTTCTTTTCCCTTTATATTAATTACTGGAAAACTGATCCTATATAGTACTAAGTCTTACCATCCAAGGGTATGTCTTTCCCTCTAACGGATTTTATTTTATATCTTTCAATAAGATTGTAGGGGCACCTGGGTGGCTTAGTCAGTTAAGCATCTGACTCCTGATTTCAACTTAAGTCATGATCTCATGGTTTGTGAGACTGAGCCCTGCATCAGACTCCACACTGACTGTGCAGAGCCTGCATGGAATTCTCTCTCTCCACCCCTCCCCCACTCTATCTCTCTCAAAGTAAATGAACTTAAAAAAATAAGATTGTAAATGTTTACAAATTAAAAGTTTACAAAGATTATAATCTTTATATATATATTATATATATGTATGTATATATACATATATATATATATACACATATATATGATCTAATGATGTTTTAGTTGTTTAGATTGATTTATTTCTCCTTTAACTCTCTATTTTCTTCTCTGTTCTTCCTCTGTATCTACCTACAAGCCCTATTGGGTGTCTTGTCATGTTCCTTTGATCCCTAGGGCTTTTAGTCAAGCTTCCAGAAAAACCTTGAGTATGACAGTCTCATGAGAAATACCTGGCACATAGTTACATCTGGTAATCTATGCCCTGATGAGACAGTAGGGCACAACACCTCTATTCCCTGGCATCCTACTGTCTTCCCACTTCTAGTCCTCCCTCCCATGCAAGTCAGGATATAGAGCACACATAATGTGACCCAAGTAAAACTTCTCTTAAGGGCCACATGTTTTGAAGGGTCAGCTACTCACCAGGATTCCCCACCAATGCCCATGCTTTCTATCTGAAGGGGGAAGCTATTTACATTCCATCTCATTAGAACTCTAAGAGACGCTGAGCTTTATAATACTCTCCTGCCTCTGCATATCTGCTTGCCCCAACTCTGCTCAGCACACTAGCATAGTCAAGGCAGTGAGGTATGATGTAACAAGACAGGTTCTGGAAATAGGTACTTTAACTCATGTTTGAGTATATTATCGCATCTAGAGTATCTCATATTTGCCTCGTCATGAGACAATGATCTTTGTGTGTCATGAGACACTGCTCAAATTTATTACTGGTAAGTGTTCAAATTCTTGTTATCAAATTGTTATTTATATTTTAAAACACCTTTCTCTTTTTCCCAAAGTTACACATATCCTTATGGACATTTTCCAACCCATGCACGAGAGAGAGAGAGAGATTTCTTTTAAGAGAAAAAAAAATGGTGAATTACTTACTGCATGTATGTATGTGATTAACAATCACTCTTCCTCTTTGCATTTAAAAAAAATATTTATCACTTGTAAGTTTCCTCACATAAATTATCCTGTTTGATCCTCATCATGATCCAGTAAGGTATAATTAAAAAAAAAATATATATATATATATAGTTATACATGGACTGCAGTATTCCAATATTAATTATTACTTGGTAGACTGCGTATAAAAGTTTTCACATTTAGACTTTACACTAACTCTTTAGAAAGGCACTATTATTATTTTTTTTTAATTTTTTTTTCCCAATGTTTGTTTATTTTTGGGACAGAGAGAGACAGAGCATGAACGGGGGAGGGGCAGAGAGAGAGGGAGACACAGAATCGGAAACCGGCTCCAGGCTCCGAGCCATCAGCCCAGAGCCCGACACGGGGCTCGAACTCACGGACCGCGAGACCGTGACCTGGCTGAAGTCGGACGCTTAACCGACTGCGCCACCCAGGCGCCCCTAGAAAGGCACTATTATTATGGACACCTTATAGATGAGAAAAATAAAATATGGTATTATATTTTACTATAAAATTTCAGAATGAGTAGTCCAACTGTAAAGGTGTATCTAATTAGTGGTAGAACTGGGAATTTGCACCCGTAAAACCTAATTGTAGAGTGGGTACTTTTAAATACCATGTAATCATTTGGGTAGATGTAACCATTTATATTTACCCACCAGGAAACTGGTAGTATATGTTGACTTGCTTCTTCATGATCACTCAGCAGAAATGAAACAGAGACCAGAAATCATACCTTCTCTTTTTAAGTATGTGTTTCTTTCCAGGTTATGATTTGTAACTAATGTAATTGATCCCATTGTAGAAACTGATCAGTATGTAATTATATAGACCCATTTGAAGATATTATAAAACTATTTCATTTAGCAATTGGTAAACTTGAGATTTGCATACAAGCTTTTTTAATGCAGTTTGCAGTATAATCTACTTTTTTTTATTGTTGTTACTGCTGCATAATTAGATTAGTCTAATTATGGCCATTACCTTTGGATTTCATTTTGAAATTTTGTTGTATTTTTTATATAGATTTTAACAACTAAGCAAAAGTAAATTCAGTGGCAAAGCTTTTTATAAAATGTAAGCTGATTTCTGCTAGTGTAAAGAATCTGCTAAGAGAGAAGCAATTGAAATAATTTCCAAAATTTAAATCGAGTCAAGTTTCAGAAATGTGAGTTCATTCAAGTCAATGAATATTCACTGAGTCCTTATGACATGCTGGGCACAACGCTAGGCATAGTGGGGGAGAAAGAGATCATAAGAGCAGTCACTGCCTTTAGGGGGCTCTAACTCATTGGGAGAGACAGGCATGTACACAAGCAATCTTAATATTAGCTAGAATGTTATAAGTGTTATAACAAAGGGACTGAGAAAGTGCAATAGGGATATAAAGGAAAGAGATATTAACTCCAACTGGGCGAACTTGAACAAACAAATAAACTCCACAGCTGGTGCAATAAAATGTGATTTCAAGAAAAAAAATGCTTTCGTTTTAATTGCCTTCGGTGTTATTAGGCAAGTTGCCAAGAAATGTTTTCTTCAATATCAAGTTATAGCTCAAAGATATGGCTTTAAGAAGGAAAGAATGTACCTTTACAGTTGGACTACTCATTCAGAGATTTTAGAGCAAAGTATTCCATTCTGAAAGTTACCTGAGTGGTCAGTTCTAGTAACCCATTTGGTTTTCAGTGGCACAAACTAAGTTTCTAGCAAAGGAACAAAGTTTCCAAAGGTCACATGAGAGAAATCACTAAGTAATTAAAAATTAAGACACACATCACACGACTTTTGGTTAATCTGGGTTTTGCCTCACTGGGGTTCTCCTTTTCATCTTTAATACCTTCATCCATATATTTTCCTCTCAAAAAAGATTCAGAAACCTTTCATCTGTGTCATACAGTGGGTTACTACACCATTAAGGTCCAGTTGGGCTCTCTCTTCCGAAATGAAAAAGCACGACAATGTAAAATGACTGGAACATACAATGACATCAGCAACATGGCTAGTAAGATATCCCTAGGTCTGTCCTACCCTCAACAACAATTTGGTATCCATCAAAGACAAAAGTACCTTGGTAAGAGCTGTGAGATCCAGTACCATACACCTACACCAACGGACCCAAGAAGAAGTCTTACCCAACTGAGCATCGGGTATTAGGCATACAGACCTTGGTCCAACTGTGGACACTGCATGGTGCTGATCCCTCTCAACTGTGGTCCTGGAGCCCCTAGAGAACACCGACATAGACAAGTGAGCCTTTGTGGAAGTCCAAGTTTTAAAAGAACAATTTGCAGTGATACATCATTGCTGGGAAAATTTAAAAATAGTAAACAACCAAAGAAACAAACACAAGCTTGGGTGCACTGGAAATTGTAAGGAACATTTTGACTTTACTCACTTCACCCCTCCTCAAAGGTAGAACAGTTAAGTGTCAAGTGAAACCTTCTGAGCCTGTGATTTCTTCTGCAGGGCAAAGTGAGGGTATGTAAGTGAGCATCCAGCTTCCCCAGCTATGTGGGATATTGCCAAAAAGGCCCATTTTTCTCTCATCCCATCCAGAGTACTGAGTTATGAGCTGCATGACTGGGAGGCAGGAAGAAGCTAGAAGAGTAGCAGTTAAGACTCTGGGGGAGGCCATTAAACGGATGTGGATCATAATAACTGCCCTGTGGATTCTATCAAGAAGCCTGTTTACAAGCCACTGGGGACACCTCACCCACAGATCCCCCCAACAGGGCAACCGCAGCCCTCCATGCACTTCACCTACACCCCTGCACCAACCATGGCAGCTCTTCTTGTGCAATTCCAATGGCAGCAAGAGTGAGCATTGGCAGACATCTAGTGGGCATGTGCAGAAAACCAGCCCCAATCTGCAGACCAGGAAGAAACTAGATTCCAGCTCTAGCTCCACCTTTATAACAAAAGTGGACTAAAACTGACACAGAACCGCAAAAGCCCCTGAGTGGCCAATGCAATCCTGATACAGAACAAAGCTGGAGGTATCACACTCCCTGAATTCAAACTTCATTACAAAGCTTTGGGAATAAAAACATTTTGCTACTGGCATGACAATAGACACATAAGCCAATGGAGCAACATTGAGAAGCAAGAAATAAACCCTCACACATATGACCAACTAATATTTGACAAGGAAACCAAGAATACTCAATAGAGAAAGGATAATCTTTTCAAATAAATGGTGCTAGGAAAACTGGAATCACATGCAGAGAATGAAATTGGATCTCTATCTTATACCACTCATAAAAGTTAACTCAAAATGGATTAAACACTTAAATATTAGACCTGAAACCATAAAACCCTTAGAAGAAAAATAGGGAAAAAATTCCTTGGCATTAGTCTTGGCAGTTTTTTTTTGGGGGGGGGGGAGGGGATATGACACCAACAGCACAAGCAGAAAAAGCAAAAATTAATGAGTGATATTACACCAAACTAAGAAGGTTTCTGCACAGCAAAAGCAATAGTCAACAAAGTGAAAAGGCAACCCACAAAATGGGAGAAAATATTGATAAATATCTGATAAAAGATTGATATTCTAAATATATAAGGAACTTCTACAAATCAATAGCAAAAGAAACGAACAAACCAATTTAAAATGGACAGAGGAATTAAATAGGCATTTTTTCCAAAGAAGATATACATGACCATCAGGTACATGAAAAAAATGCTCAACTTCACTAATTGTCAAGGAAATTCAAGTCAAAACCATGAGATACCACCTCAGTCCTACTGGGATGGCTGTTATCAAAAACAAAAACAAAATAAGAGATAACAAATATTGTCCAGGATGTGAAAACAAGGAAACCCACATGCACTGTTACTTCTGGGTATATATATATATATATATATATATATATATATATATATATATATATATCTCCAAAGGAAATGAAAGCAAAATCTCACATGGGAGATATCTGCACTCCCATGTTCATTATAACATTATTCATAATAGCCAAGATATGGATACATGCTAAGTTTCTATCAACAGATGAGTGGATAGAGAAATTATGACATGTATATGCAATGGAGTATTATTCATCTATGAGAAATGGATGGGAGTGGGAAATCCTGCCATTTGTGACAATAACTTGAGGGCATTATACTAAGTGAAATAAGTCAGACAGACAAATACTGAGTCATCACTTTTATGTGAAATCTAAAAAAGTCTATCTCCTAGAAACAGAGAGTACCATGGTGATCTTCAGGAGGTTAGGGATGGGGTAATGGGGAGATGTTGATCAAAGGGTACAAATTTCCAGTTATAAGAGGAGTAAGTTCTCAAGATCTAATGTCTAGCATTGTGGTTATAGTTAACAATACTGCATTATACACTTGAAAGTTGCTAAGAGGGTGGATCTTAAATATTCTTACCATAAAAAAAGATATGGTAATTATGTGAGGTGATGGAAACATTAATTAACCCTACTATGGTAATCATTTCACAACATATGTATACCAAATCATCACAATGTTTACCTTAAACTCAAATCATTACTTTGTACACTTTAAACTTACACAGTAGTATATGTCAACTGTCTCAATAGAGCTGGAAGAAAATGCAGTCACTGTCCGTTCAGCATAGAGTACCATCTT
This sequence comes from Leopardus geoffroyi, assembly GCF_018350155.1. Classification (NCBI taxonomy): domain Eukaryota; kingdom Metazoa; phylum Chordata; class Mammalia; order Carnivora; family Felidae; genus Leopardus; species Leopardus geoffroyi. The sequence goes on from NC_059342.1 coordinate 78,260,424, forward strand.
TTGCATGTTTATTTCCGCTCCAATGAGATGTATTCTGTGGTGGTTAAGCGGGAGTGCCACAGACCCAGACAGCCTGAGTTCGAGTTACCTATACATCACTAATTCTAAATAAATTACTTGAAACTCCCCATGCCTCCATTCTTCATCTTTAAGTGGTCAAAAAGAATGCCTGCCTCACAGTTTGTTGTAAAGTTTAAATGATCTGATAGATGTAAACCATTCAGAAGAGCGCTTCAAGCATGTGAACATTGTTAGGATAATCTATTATTTATTCTATGCTTTGCCTTCTTTCACTTCAGAAGCAAATTGATAGAAGATAGCAATAACCCTGTATTTGGGGAGTTCGATGTCCCATATGAACTTTAAGATCAAAATGTAATAGCTTTGTCAACTGACTTCACAGGATATCAGTACCATTACTATATTCTTAGATGGAAAAGGAAGCTAAAGCTCAGAGAAGTTCTGTAACTTGCATAGGACACACATAAGAAGATTCAGAGGTTTTGTCTTTGTTTTCAGGTTTTCTGCTGCTGGATATATATACACATATAATCTACTTGATTTATATGTATGTCACAAGATAATAAAAAAATTACCAACTTATAAGTTGATTCTAGCATTCAGTCTACTGATCTTCTACCACATTGCCTCTAGAAAGACAGGTTGGGTTAAATTAATTTTCTAATACGTAAGAGATGTAAACATATGGCTATTAGTTGTGTATTTTACAGCCCCGTTTCTTACCTCTCCTCGCTATCCAAATTTTAGCCATACAGTTTTTTTTCTTTTCCAATCCTTGAGTAGACCGTGTTCTATCTGACCTTCTACCTTGTACACATGCATGCCTTCTGCTCACTCTTCTAGACATACACACACACACACACCATCACACCATCACACATATAATGCATCCCACCTTCATTTTCCCCAGCTGGTTCCTACAGCTTTTTCTCAATATTAACATCAAATGCTTTAGGACACTTCCTTGTCCCCACCACCCTCAGTCTGTTTAGATGCCCATCCTGTCTTTCCACATTGCTTTATGTCTCATTATCCTAGCACTTACCAAGCTGAATTTTAAGCATCTAAGCGTCTATCTTCTGCTAAAATATAAGCAGTCCTTGGGAGTTGAGACTGAGCACATTGCACTTACTGTTTCAATTCTATGCCTAGTTCAGTTGCCACTGAGTTGTTCTTCTATGAATATTCAATGGGTGAAAGAATAAGTGAGTGAGTGAGTGAATGAATGAATGAAAAACTATTGGTACTCATTAGACTTGCATAAGAACATCTGCACCAAAATCTCCATCATTTGCAACAACAACAAATAAAGTAGATAAAAAAGAGTTAAGGAATTATAGACTTAAAGATGATTTTAAAAATAATAACTGGCATAGAGAATAACCCTTCAAAAGCCTAGTCACAAATATAAGCCCATTTGTAAATTGCAACATTCATTTTGCCCACATTTTGCTTACCTCGAACTAGAAAGGCAGCAAGATGCCATGATTAGGGCAGAGCTTGCATCCAGAGATTTGTACATAATTCATAGTTTAAGTTCTGCAAGTTTGCATAATAAATAGTTTAAATACTGCAGCAACAGAGCTGGAGAGGAAATTAGGATTCTGAATGAAAAAGTTAATTATACCTCCAAGGATTTTTTTTTTTTTGCAATACATTAAAAACAAGCTTAGAAGAGGATAATTTAGGCTAAAAAGAGACGGAAATGCAGGAGATTATGGGAGTGGTGATAACTGACAAGTTATCTTATTAAGTGGGGGTAATTAGACTAAATTAATTTTAAAATTGTAGCGGCAGAGTCTAGATCAACAATAGCGTAAATAATTTATGGGGCTGATGATCTTGCAGCTGGAGTCATTTCTGTTAGAAGGACTCTGTTCTTAACATTACTGACCATTTTCTCTGCTTCAGCCATTCTATTCAGATAACCCAGAAGGGTATAGTTTACAACTGGAAGCTCCACCCTTTCAGCTAGGCTGCCAAAATACATCAAAGTACACGAAATCCTCATCAAAGGAAAGCAGCTTTTTGTAAAAGGATATCATAGGATAGTTCTCCATCCATTTGTATGTCCATTCATCTACTCATTCAAAATATGATACTACTGCTAGTCCTGCTACTACTAAACATTATTAAGTTAATTTTTTTTTTTTTGTACTTAACGTGGGTCTGGGTACTGTGTTGAATATTTCACATGCATTATTTTGTTTATGTTAAACGATAGCTGTGTGAAATGTGCACAAATATTCATCCTAAACTAAGAGCTCAAAGCAATGAAGCATGAAGCAACCTGCCCAAGAACACACAATTAATAAGATCTTTGGTCTTAACCCCAGCAGGAAAACACCAGAGCCACATTCAAAACTATTGCACTGTACTATGCATGGACCAGATGTCAAGAACAGATATTAACACTTGGAGATTTTGTAATTTGGGAAAGAAACACAATGGGGGAAAACACTCGGCTTTAAAGATGAATACCGGAGTGCAGTGAAGAAAGAAAAAAAAAAGAAAAAAGGGAGAGAGCTTTGTTGGGATCTAGTCTTATTTTAAGTTGTTGCTTAGCCATGTAAACTTGAGTTCATTATGTAATCACTCTAATTATCATATTCCAACTGTAAAGTGAGGCAGATGAAAAGCCTTGTAAGTTAGTAGCAAAGCATGTCAGTAATTATGACAACACATTTCATTCTAAGAGAGTGCTCCCAGATCCTTCTATGAAAAATACTCCCTGTCCACACCCTCCTGTTAAAAAGACAGCCCCAGGTAGACTTGACTTCCAGCGTGGAACCTCTCGCACACCCCACCCCCAAGCCTGGCTGCCACAGTTGCTCTGGATGGAATGACCAGTTCATATACCATCCAGTGGCTTGGTAGGAAACGCCCTACTCAGAGACTCTGACTCCTGTTCTTGGAAATGTGTGCTGGGAATTCAGATTAAACAAGGCAGTTGAAACCTGGCCCATGGCCAATTCGCCAAAAGCTGGCAGCTTTTACTTCGAAGTAGACTCCGAATCTGCCCACTTCCTACCACCCCTTCTGCTACTACCTTCATCGTAGCCATCAGCATCTCTCATTTGAACCATTCCATTGTCTTTTGTCCTTGCCTCATAAAGATCTATTTTTAACATAGAAGCCAGAACATCACTCTTCTGTTCAATAGCTCTCTATCCTGCCCAAAGAAAACCAGTTTTTCATGTAGTCTGCAAGGCCCTATACAAGCTAGGGTCTCTGGCTTACCTCTTTAACTTCATTCCCTACTACTGCTGCCTTTCCTGTTCACTGCACTCCAACCCCTTGGCCTCCTTTCTGTTCCTCAGTATTCCCAACATCTACTCCCATGCAACAACCTTCACACTAGCTCTTCTCTTTATAAAATTCTTCTAGTAGGTCTCTACATATCTCATTCCCTCACCTCTTAAAGGCCTTTGATCAAATTTCACCTTCTCAGTGACCACTCTGACCACGCTGTTAGAAACTGCAAACACTAACTCCCACTCAGGTAACTTCTCATTCCCTGTCTCTGTCTGATTCGTCTTCATTGTGTGGATTATCGTCTATCTAATAGGTAACTTACTATCTTTCTCTCCTAATTAGAGTGCAGAATCTCTGCAGGCAGGGATTATTGTCTATGACACCACTGTGTCACCAGCACAGCAGACATTGTAATATAGTACATATTTGTTGAATACCGGTTGAGTGAGTAAGTAAATCTTCTCTGACCAGCAATATTTCTGTTATCTAGAATCTTTAGATGTCCTGACTCTTTCAGAATACAGTGAATGTGGACTCAAGTAATAAGATTCTTTCAATAATAATAATAATAATAATAATAATTCCTGCTATAAATATTTACCCTTAGTTGCCTAAAAACACTGAACCAAAGGTAATCAGTGTAGTTACAGGGAAACATAATCCCCTCCTATAAACTTTGAAGTGTTAATCAACCAAGCTCCAGGAGGTATTTCCACCAAATTTGTGAACAGGAAGACATTAAATAAACAACCAAGACAACAAAAACAGCCATCATAACTCAGGATTGAGAGGAGCCTTTCCAATTGGTTTTATTCCAACCTTCATTGTGTTATTTTTGGTGAGACTTTAAAATTCTGACTATTTGTTCTTGCCTTAGTCAGCGCCATTTAGGAGTAAGGATCTTGATGAGCTTTCAACGAGTGGTTTTGCCCCATCAAAGCCAGAGAAGACAGGATAAGTTCCAAACAAGCAAAGGTATTGAGTCTGGACCTCAAACTCTATCCCAAGCAAATGGGCTTTAAAATAATGATATTTTCCAAAGTCTGGAATCTTTTCTGAGTTCACATATCCATTTTTTTCTTTTTCTTTAACCTACTAAATACTAAATACTTACCATGTGCCACTCACTCCACGAAGCTTTAAACTACATTATTTCATTTAACACTTATGCTAGTGAGGTAGGCATTGATTAGGGACTTATGAGTTCAGTTTATAAACTAGGCTGTCCATCCCTGGAGTCCACACTCTTGGTCACAGGATTGGACTAAACCATGAACTCCAGCTCATTTGGCCTAATCAGTGACTTTTGTTTCTTCTTAATGAACCTGGTTTTCTTTGCTAATCGCCTAATATAAGGAGCCATCACTGAGTCTATTTTGTGATGCTCAGACTCCCCAGAACTTGGATTCTTCTCTCCTATATGGCCAAGACTCATCATAATTTACCTCTTCAGAGATGAATGTCAGCTCCAGCAGAGACCCAAGATTTCAGTGTTCATGTGAGTGATATTATATGGACTCTTGCACTTCTGTGTCCCCAGGCTCACCTCATCCTATGGTCCCCATCATATCTTACTTCCCTTTCTCAATCTCTCTGCTATTATATGCCATCATTGTTGTGCCCTGTAAATGTGAAAATCTGGAATAGGTCAGTTTACAATATTGTCTTTATTTATTTTTTGGATGATATTATCTGAACCTTCTTTCCTTCCCATGAAAATCTAGACTTGTAAATAAGCTGGTGGATAGCATGGATCTACCAGAAAATGACAAGGGCCACCAAAACCCAAGGGAAGGCATACTGCAATGCTAATCAGACAGAGACATTTATTGAAGTGGTTACAAACATTGGCTCAGGACTCAGATTACCTGGGTTCAAAGCCAGGCCCCACCATTCAACACTTGTCTACTTCAGCAGCTCATATTACCACTAGAATTCTTATCTGCAAATTCAAGATTATAACATCTCACAGGATTGTTCCAAGAATGTGATAAGTTATATCTTATAAGATACTTCATATGCTTGCCTGGCACAAACAAGCCCTTCAGCACCTTTTACTGTACATGTTATAGGAGCAAATATGTGAAAAGTCAGGGTCCAGGAATCAGAAGCCTGAACTACTGGGAATGGGGAGCAAGGGGTTGAGCATGTAAGTGGGACACAGAAACACTTTCTTGACCATAGTTGTATTCCGTGTGTGATTCTCAAAAGATGTTTGGAAGAATTGTCTTCATTTAAAGGGCCAGAGATGAGATGGTAGCCATCTTAAATACTTTGTGTCTCCAGATTATGCTGATCAAAAAAAAAAAAAAAATGACAACAGAAAAACAAGCACTTCTCTTGAATAATTTATAATATTGAGATAAGAAGAGGTCAAGGAAGAGAAGATTATTTTGTGCAAACACTTGCTTGCTTATTGTTTAGGAAGGAATAGATTTTCTAAAATTAATATTTGCAGGAAAAAAGGGTTTTTAATTAATATTTTAAGTAATATTTAAGTAATATTTGAAGCATGCAAAGGGATGAAATGTATATGTAACTTACGAAGTAAAATAATAAAAGAGATACTTCTTAATCTACTGCCTAACCTAAGACTCTGGTAGTTATCTATAGCACCATCTAAGAACCTGAATGTGTCTCATTCAGATCCCTTTTCCCTGCCTCTTCCCCAGAGGTAACTTCTCTCCTGAATGGTTCATTTATCATTTTCTTATCCTTTTCAAAATAGAGATTTACCACATATGTATATACCCCAGGGCTTTTATTTAGTTTGCTTATTTTCTAGTTTTTATAAAATGGTATTATATTATAGGTGGTCTTCTGCAACTTGCTTTTATTCGGATTCAATATGTTATATTTAAAATCTATCTATATTGAGTATAGCTATAATTTATTCATTTTAAGTACTGTATAATATTCCACTGTATGGAACCATGTCAAAGAGTGTGTGTGGCAACATGGCATCTAATAGCACAGCTTCATTCTTTTTCATCCCACCCACATTTTTGCAATGACTCAAATTTACTTGCTTTATAGCTTTTAGACCTTTCCACCTCCAAACCAAATTTTATAATCAGTATTTGTATCTTCCTGATACAAATGTGAGAACCAGTAATGTCTCCCCACTTTGAGGCCTTAGTAGTTTTCTTGGTGCTCCCAAGGCAAACCCCAAGTTGCCCATCCTGCCATCCTGGCCCCTCACAGCCTACCTGCAAAGTTCCTTTTTAGTCTCACCTCCTACCATAAATTCTCCCTTCTCGCCTTCTTCTGCTCTACCCCTTCTTTGCTCAGACCACACAGGAGCTTCCCTGCTCCCCGAATCAGTTGCAATTTTGTTTTTACCCATGTAATACCCTTTGCCAAGAATGACTTTTTTCTTTGTTGGAATAATGGAATACTAACTATCATTCAAGACCTGGCTTTATTTATTTTTAATTGTTTTATTTATTTATTTATTTATTTATTTATTCAACGTTTATTTATTTTTGGGACAGAGAGAGACAGAGCATGAACGGGGGAGGGGCAGAGAGAGAGGGAGACACAGAATCGGAAACAGGCTCCAGGCTCTGAACCATCAGCCCCGAGCCTGATGCGGGGCTCGGACTCACGGACCGCGAGATCGTGACCTGGCTGAAGTCAGACGCTTAACCGACTGCGCCACCCAGGCGCCCCTGTTTTATTTATTTTTAAGAGACAGAGACTGAATGTGAGTGGGGGAGGGGCAGAGAGAGAGGGAGACACAGAATCCAAAGCAGGCTCCAGGCTCTGAGCTGTCAGCACAGAGAGAGCCCAATGTGGGGCTCAAACTCATGAGCAGTGAGATCATGACCTGAGCTGAAGTCAGATGCTTAACCAACTGAGCCACCCAGGCACCCCTCAAGACCTGGCTTTAAAGTAACCTCTTCTATGAAGTCTTCCTAGAACCCTGAAAAACACAACTAATTATTCCCTACAGTGTGCACCCATAATAACTAGTGAATTGTTTTGTACTTATTAATGTCTGTCTTTTCATAACAATGAATAAGCACATCACTCTTTATAGACAGAAAACTCCATCAAATGAAGGGCCAGAGGCTTTTTATTGTTGAATCCTCCCACAGCACTGCCATCCTTTCTTCCCCTAGCCCATGGCCCCCATCTCAGTAGCAAATTTGGAGCCTTATACATAGGAAGGGCCTAGTAGATGTTTGTTTGCCAGATTGGCTAGAGCAAAGAGCACTGAAACTCCTTCCCGAGGGCTGCGTTTAGAAATCGCTACGATCTTTTCTGATGACTGCATAGCAAATTGGATTTACCTTTTCAATTTTGCATTATTCTTATGTTATTGGGATTATGATGAATAATAAGATAATAACAGCAATTAGCCTCTGGATGACTAATGGTCCCTTAAATTGATTTTGAACAATCAATTTGAACATCTTCCCGTGGCCAAATTAGAATAGGGCGGGCCACAGAGTGTTCCGTAAACATTCTAATGTTTAAAATAATGTAAAATTATGTCCAATGAATACAGAGGGAGGTATGGAAACCCCCTAGGTGTTAGGCATAGGAGTAAGGGGCTATTTTATGATGTAGGCCCTGTTTCTGAAAAGCAGAAACCCAAAGGATCAATAGAGTTGATCCCAAAAGTTTGTTTTTAAGTTGGTTATTTAAAACTTAGCAGCTGTTTTCAGTATGGAACCAGTATTCTGCATTTTGTTTTGGGCTCCCTCCTCCAATCCACCAAAACCTACTGAACCTGTGGAGGGAATGACATATACTTGATTTTAGCCATAGTTTATCAGACAAAATTATTGAGGAGAAATACCTTCAAGGCCCAACTTGGGTCACCAAAGAAACACTATCTTCCCACTGCAATGGCACTGGGACCACGCACTGACCACCTCATCACCATAGAGGTGGGTCTTAGCTAACTCTGTGCTACTAGGGATAGAGTTTTTAACTTTTGTTCAAGATCCAGTAGGACAGGGGTAAGAGGGGGAAGGGGTAGAAAAGAGGAAAGGGAAGATACTATCATTTGGGTGCAGAGAGCTGTTATGGAGAGCATAGCTTCCAGCCAGTAAACTCTCTAGGTTCATCTTTAGGGTTTGCCAAATTTGGGTTTACCTTTTACTTTTTTTCCTGCAGACTTTGGAGATTTCTGCACATCGTGTCACAGTTTCTGTCACTCTAGCTTGGTTTTCCAGTCCTGAACTTATTTTCTTATTTTCCCAGTCCTGATCCAATGCAGAGATATGTAGCCTTTTATTAGGAAGCAAGGAAAAGGTGTTATAAAGTAGTTTTAATTCATTGCACAAAACAAGGGAGTAAGTTCTGAAGAAATCTTAACAAATAAGCATAGCATAGCATAGAGTAACAGATTAGTGTGAGAGACAGGCACAGACATCAAAATGCATAATGACAAGGTTTGTGTCAGCAAAGTGAGGTAAGAGCCTTGAGAAGTAATTAATTTTCTCGGATGGTGTTTGAAGAAGACCCTGTAGAGAAGAAGGCATTTGATCTGGGTTATAGGGAGTATCCAACCCAAATGTTCACTGAGCCTTCCTGATCCTTTAGATATAGAGAAGATTGGTTTGGGTTTCAATTTTTGTACTCTTTAGAAGTTAAAAAAAAAAAAAACTCTCATGAAGTTTCTGAAAATGTCTGGGTAGAGCTATACTTTTGTGGTTTGAACTCATGGCTTCTCCCTTTATGAGTTATCTTAGTATTACATATGTTCATGGTACCCCTATCTGGAGACTGCTCTGAGCTATGTCAACCTGGACATTTATCTTTGCCCATCTTTCATTCACACACACACACACACACACACACACACACACATCTACTTTTATGTACAGAATATTTTAGTAAAAAATTTGGGAAGCTAACAGAAGTTTTGCATCATAATAATGCAAATGACCCACCCCAAACTGAGTATTAGATGTTCTTGGTTATAAAAGCCCCTTTGGGGCACCTGGGTAGTTCAGCTGGTTAAGCGTCCAACTCTTGATTTCAGCTCAGGTCATGATCTCACTGTTAGTGGGTTTGAGCCCTGTGTCAGGATCTGTGCTGACAGCGTGGGACCTGCTTGAGATCCTCTGTCTTCCTATCTCTCTGCCTCTCTCTCTCTCTCTCTCTCTCTGTCAAAAATAAATAAATAATCATTTAAAAAATAATATGGCTGCTTCATCCTACAAAGTATCCAAAGCCTCACACCATTTCTTAACTTCCCCATATCTTCTTCAGACTCCATTTCTCCCAGATGCCTTTAGGAACTTCTAAATCACATGATACATAGAATAGTTATTGTCCTTGATCATATCAGGATTAAATATGTTCTAGTAAAAATGTGATTGGAAAATATTAAAAAGTGAGAATTAATATGTTTTTTACCTACCTAGGGACTCATCAAATTTCTTCCCTTGGTCCCTGAACCAATCTGTTACACCTCTGCTTTTCATGAGACTACATTTATAGGATAGAAAGGCATAAATTGATTCAGACTTAAGAAATACAGTAAGATGCATGCATAATGAGTATCCCTCCCCACCCCCACCCCCGCAATCATCTACAACTAGAGAAGATCCTATAGAATGGGGCAAGAGGAGAGAGGAGGAGGACTGGGGTGCTGTCATCAGGAAAATTTCTCTGTTTCGCCTAATGTGGAGCACCTGCCACCAGTATGGGAAGGTGTGTGGATTGAGGACCATCCCAAATCTATCCCAGTAATGAGCACCATGCCCTACCTGTAGGAAGAAGGAATGGAGGAGTACGTGTGACTGCCATGAGTAAATCTGGTAGTGACAGCCGCTTGAGCCCTCATATTTTAATACCCCCACCATAATTATCCTGTATGGACAACTATCTTTCAAGAGCAGGATGATTACAAACTTGAGAAACAGAGACTAAGGCCCTAGATGCCTCAGGCTGTGCTGGTGATGGGGAAGGAGAAAAACCCCTAGCATCATTCATTTCCTGACTTCAGGTTACCCTCTCCCCACAACACACCTGGTTAAGGTTGAGTATAGATGAACCAAGTGATAGCACCCCACTGAGTTAATATACTGGTGGAATATCTATCCCTTTGGGTATGGAGAAGGATCACATGAAGGGACAAAAGCAGAGAGGAATCAAACAATACTGGTAGTTCCTGGACAGGTTCTTTAGAAATGGATTTGTGAGTCAGATATCTAGAGCTGAAGAGGAAGACCCAGTCTCTTGATTGGGTTGAGGATATGAGATACAGGTGTGCTGCTGATAATAAACCCAGGATAAGGACTGCAGAATCCAGCAGCAGTGGTGGGTAAAGGGAAGAGCTGAAATATCCAAAGAGGAATGACCTTCCCTTCCTCTTTCACTTTCCTTTTGGCTTTCAGCATGCTTAGCAATTTCCTCACATATGCATTAGTCTCACTAGGTGTCACCTTTAAAATATTTATTTTAATGGGTGATTGAATGTCTACAATTTGCCAGGATATGCTATATGCTTTTGGGTGTGTTCTCATATATCTCATTTGATCTTCACTCTGACCATAGGACATTGATATTTTATTCCCATTTTGCAGATTAAAAAAAAAAACAAAACAAATCAAAGATATGAGTTGATTTGCTTAAGGTCACAGATGTAATAAACGTCAGAACCAGAATTTAAGTCTGGCCTTCTGATCCCGACTTCATGATTCTTTCTACAGCAGCAATATATTTCTAAAGTATTAGATCCAAAATGAATGTTAGAAATTACTTCATCCAGGAATGACAGATATATTCTAAATGATGTGCCGACTCTAATTGTTCTAGGCTGCCTGGAGTGTGTGCTGAGAAGAACATGGGGGCCTATCGCAGGCTCAGTGGGAAAAAGTGCCATGATTGATTCCTGATGTCTGCTACAGGCACCTATGCCAGTACCTTCCAACCCTAACTTGGTTCTCTCCCACCATGTTTACAGCTGGGAACATCGATGCTGGGAGATTTAGAAAGAATTGCCCAAAAACACACAGCGTGGTGTTGGCAGAGACACACTAAGTCTCCCCCTCTCCTGACTCCATACCTGGTGCTCTTGGCTGAGCCCTGGACCTTCCCCCGGAGTTCTCACGGGAAACCTGCCAAATCACTCTTTCTTTGTGAATCTCTTTCTGACCTTGTTTTTCTGTTGCATATCAGTTATGCACATCATCTGAGTAAAGTGCTTTGAAGAGGAATCCAATGTGAAATACTAGCTTGCAATTGTCAATACAATTCCTCAGTCAAGGCTCCTGTTGAGGAATTGCTGAGAGGAATGTGTTCCAAGTGATTGATGGGCACCAAGTTCTGGTGTTGAGACTGGTAAGCAAATGCAGGGCGGTCAAGAAATAACCAGAGCCAACTCAGCATTTAGGAACTGGCTGGTGCTAAATTTTCCTGCACAATTTTGATCTGATCAGCTCAAAGCACTATAGAATGGTTCATTGGTGCAAGGAAAATGACTGAAGAAGTACTGTGTTTAAATTTAGGAGAAGTAACCTGAAGACGATAGTCATTCACTGAAATGGCATCCACTTAATGAGGAAGAGAAAGTGCATATATGTAAAATGAAGTGGAAGTTTGAAAAATCTATCCTAGATAATTCAAACAGAAAACTATTTTATAGTAGTACCTAACTCATGGGTTGTTGTGAAATTAAATGAGACAATGCTCATAAATTATTTAGCTAGTGCCTGGCAAGCAATAATTGCTCAAAGAACAATAAACAATAATATATTTTTTTCATGAGAAAAGATTGTAGGAGTATGTGTGTGTGCGTGCATATGTCTGTGTGTGTTGCCCTCTTTCAATCATCTACGTGACTAACTCGATTATCTTGTTTGTAGACACACTCTTTCCCATTCTTTCTACATCTGTAAATGGAGAACACACCCACTTTCAACTGGAATGTCACGTATTTCTTTCACTGAACACAGGCATCTTACTAAATCTCCTGCTGTTCATAAAATGTGACTGATTAGCATTATTAGATTAGAGTTTCTGTTCATGAAACTGAGTCACAGAAAACTTAAGTGATCAGCCCCAAGTCACACAGCTTTTGAATGTCTGGGCATTGATAAAAAGACAAGAGGGGCGCCTGGGTGGCGCAGTCTGTTAAGCGTCCGACTTCAGCCAGGTCACGATCTCGCGGTCCGTGAGTTCGAGCCCCACGTCGGGCTCTGGGCTGATGGCTCAGAGCCTGGAGCCTGTTTCCGATTCTGTGTCTCCCTCTCTCTCTGCCCCTCCCCCGTTCATGCTCTGTCTCTCTCTGTCCCAAAAATAAATAAACGTTGAAAAAAAAAAATTTAAAAAGACAAGAGTCTTTCTCTCTCAACTCAGACTGTTGTACCCTCTCTCTTCTTTATATTAATATTAAAATGATTCTGCTTCTCCAACTTCCCTCCCTTCCTTATCCCTTTTAGTTTTGTTTTTCCATTTCTTACTCTAATCCAAATTAAAAACTACTTAGGAAATTTCTTTTCTGTACCCATTGTTAATCATTAGACTATAAATAAGGCTTTGTCCATATTAATGGCAAATGCTGACGGTCGCTACTCTCCACTTTTCCTGTTGACAGATTTTCTTGAAATCACCATTGCTCCTTCACATTACACTGGGGAAGATAACCCTATCCCAGATTCCGGGAATATAGGAGTACCCTCCAGGAATATAGGATCTGTTCCAACCCCTAGTGGATGCCTGAAACTGTGGATAATATCAAACCCTACATATACTGTGTTTTTTCCTATATGTGCATACCTGTGATAAAATGTATCAAGTAGACAAAGGGATTAACACCAATAACAATGAAATGGAAAAATTATGACAATAGAATGTACCACAAGTTATATGAATGTGGTCTCTCTCTCTCAAGATATCTCCTTGTACTGTACTCACTTTTCTTCTTGTGATGATGTGAGATGATCAAATGCCTACCTGATGAGATGAAGTGAGGTGAACGACCGAGGCATGTGACCTAGTGTTAGGCTACTATTAACCTATATGTCAGAAGGAGGATCATCTGCTTCCAGGCCAGGGTTGACCACAGGTAACCAAAACCACGGAAAGTGAAACCACAGGTAAGGGGAGGAGGGGTAGGCGGGGGTGGGGGAGTGGGAGACTTATGTCAACCCAGAATACCAAGGGTTCAGATTGCTTGCCAGGAATGTGTCTAGTGGAGATCATGTGATCATGTTCTACATAATGAGGGGAGGTTTATTCAGGTCTTCTGGGAAAGGTTTCTTTATCAAAAAAGATGTTTATTTTCTTCTATTAGATGTTGGAGTACTAGAGGGAACGCTGCCTTGGTCCCAGTGGTAAGACAGTTCCTGGCATTCCACTTCTGAAGCCTCTGGGTCTCCTGGTTTGTGAAGCAATTTCCCATGTGAGTTAGGGTTTTCTCTAACTATGTGGTTGAGTGATCCTAACTGACAAGGCACCCTAAGGAAGACCTGAAGTTCTTATGATTGAGTGTGCGGTCACTGGCACACCCTATGGGGTCAGACACAAAATGGCATTTGTCTCTACTCTTTGCTGCCTGTGCAATGCTGGACAATACCTCCTTCCACCTTTCCTGCTTTATTGTCCTGAGAGCACACATCATCCTCTGACACACTATGCATTTTACTGTATACTTATTTATATATTGAATGTCTGTTTGGAGGAGGTAAATAAGAGGATGTGACCACAGGTTGACCCACAAGCTGGACCCAGGCAATCAGGCTCTTCACCCCCCATCTCCTGACCCTATCCTCCCCTCTTCTTCCCACCCCTCATCTCGGGAAGTACACTCTTCCTATGGTTCCCACAATGGGAGCTGTTCCATGAGCATAGCCTTGAGAGAATAAGGTATCATGGAGACCATCCAGAGAGTACAAATAACTGACTCCACTTAAGGTTTCTATATAAACTTGCAATATTTTGACAGATGGGTTCAGAAATCTACCTGTCTGTGGCCGCCCCAAACAACTTTGTAAGTAACTTCCCTTGCTTATGATCACTGCCACCTATGAATCTGGAGTGGTCAGCCTCTTTCTTTATTTTTTTTTTCTTGTCCTCCATGTAAGTGGACCAGTCTGCCAACCAATATCTGTCTTCTCCTTCTTTGTTATAAGCTCCATGTAGGCAAGAATTTTTATCTGTATAGTTTGCTTCTAAATTCACAGCGTCTGGCATATTGTAGAAAATTAATAAATGGTTGCTTAATAAATAAGTGAATAAATGGATTAAAAAGATAGAATGACAGCTAGGATTGTTGTGATGATAAATTTAGATAACATATGTCAATATTTCTACATTGCCTGGACTACTATTACTAAAACAAATAAAGACACCCACGTTTCTGAGTATTGGCATGATATCTGTAACTAGTTATAATATAAATATCTGTTGAAAGTCATCTGTCATGCCAGTTACCCTCCAGAGATAATAAATGCTTGTTCTTTTAAGCAGCTAAGTTTGGGAGCTATTTGTTATGTAGCAGTAGGTAACTAATATACTTCCTCTGCTCTCTGTCTTCCTCATCCTTTTCTCCATGCACTGTGTTCTCTTCTATCATCCCCAGTTTTCATTCACCCAAATGTTTATTTTTATTCAATGCACATTCATATGCGCCACCTACATGGAGGCTATTGTGTTAGACAATGTCAGGCCCAGGAAGATTTAAGTCATGTCAGGTTCCACATGCTCCGGGGATGCTTCTTTGGTCTTGTGTGAGGTACTCTGGCCTCTTCGATTTCCACAGTACGCTTAGTCTGAACTCTGCAGCTTGGCATTCAGTTTTCCTGGACTGGACTCTGGTTGTTTCAACAATCAAGAACAGTAGACTAAGCTTCTGGCATCCATGCATCCCTTCAAATAGTGTGGAATTTCCAAATTCATGTGGGTCATATCTGCACATGAATCTATCTGATTATCTGTCAACTCATATTTCTCTTGCTGCAAACACTTTTCACATGCCATCAATTACATCTTTTTGAATGTTTACTTTGTGCAACAATTTCACATGTATTATGTCATTTAACACATTCTGACCCATTGTGGAAGACATTATGATTATAACCCTTTCATTGAAGGGAAAACAGACGGTTAAATAATTTAACCAATGTAGGAATAGGTAGAACCAGAAACTGAGCCCAAGCAGTCAGACACCAAAGTTTGCAAGCTAAATTTGTATGCTGACTCCACAGTGTCATGTACGCTCACACTCCCTGAGACAGAATCTATTAGATAGTAAAGAGAAGCAGCTTAGGAATGTGAAAGTTGAGAGTTTACTCTTGGATTCTTCCGTTAGTACGGGAGTGAATTTAGGCAAATCAATTAATTCACTGCATGTCAGTTGTACCCCTTTTTTTAAATGGGAAAATGTCTACCCTGTTTACTTCCTAGAATCATGCTGAGACTCGACACAGGATAATGTATGTGAAAGGACTTTGGGAATGATCATTCATGACATGCAAGTGAAGTATGTATTCGTACAATCAAAAATCTGTTTTGCACACTCTCTATGAGTAAGACACTATTGGAAGAACTGGGGACACAGGCTTAGATGGTGCCTCTTCTGCTAGATATTATAATCTGTGGAGAGGAGGTAGACTATAAACAAAAAATAGCATAGTGTTAGAAAGTTACTCATGTTGAGGAAAAAGACAGAACTGAGAGTCTATAAGTCACCACATGGCCTTTGCTTCTCACTGAAAGCGAGAGGGGCATCCACTGGCACGATATGATCGAATTTACCTTTTGAAAGGAATGCTCTGGATCCTGTATCAAAAAATGGTGGTATCCTGGGTAGGGTGGGAGTAGTGCAAGATGCAGTGGTTGGGTTCTAGGCATGCTTTGAAGACAGAGTAGACAGGATTTGCAGACAGAGGAGGTGTGGAGGACACAAGACAGGGCTTGACAATAACACAGGCATTGGGACTGAGCCACTGGAAGGATGGAGTTTGTGTTTGCAGACATGAATAAGACTGTGGGAGCAAGTCTGTCTGGGTCAAGATTGGGATATCAGTGATATTTGATAGGCCCCTTAGATATCCAAGAGGAGGTGCCTGGTGTTGGATGTAGGCACTGGAGCTGAGGAGAAACATCTTGGCAGAAAATGTAGATTCAAAAGCCATTATTGTAAATGACATTTAAAACCATGGACTGGGGTGCCTGGCTGGATCAGTAGGCACAGCAAGCGACTCTTGATCTTGGGTTGTGAGTTCAAGCCCCCACATCAGGAGTAGAGCTTACTTAAAAAAATAAATAAATAAAACATGGACTGGGTGAGATCACCAGGGGTAGTTTAGCCAGAGGGAAAAAGGAGCCCTGGAACACCTAACATTTAGGAAAGAGAAAGAGTCCTCAGAAAAAGACACGGGGAGTGTTCGGTGATGTAGGAACAAAACTAAAGGCCAGGCATCTTGAAACTAAGTGTGGGCAACATCTTTCGACAACAAGAAAGTGGTAAGTAAAATGATGCCATTGAGTCAATTAAGATGAAAATGACAAATGGTTTAATGGCTTTAGCAACAGAGACGTTAAGAGAACCTTGCAAAGGCACGCAATGTTGTCATTATTATTAAATTCAACGAGTGGAAAGAATGCTGAATTTGGAGTCCCGGCACTCGGGTTCAAGTAAGACATAATAAAGGAAGGAGATAAAAACATGAATGGTTTCCTCCCAGGGTGATTATCATGATCAAACGATATGAGGAAGTTAAGCATACTCTGTGGAACAGGAAGGGAAAGGCCAATGTCAACTCAAAAACATCAAGGTCACGGGGCGTGCGTGATCATTAAGTACCCGTAACTCCTTTTATGCTCTTGAAGACTGCTCAGCCACATCCCAGCCCCCGCCCCACCATGCACAGGCGCCCACGCACACACAGATTCTCTCAATAATACTGGAGACTGAATATGTATCATGGAGCTCTAGAAGGTTTAAGAGTTAAGCCAGCCTGTTGCAACTCTGGTGCTGCTGACATTACCAGACGGCATTAATTTAATTCCACTCAGTTATGCTTTTAAATTTGATTTGAGAAATGTGTCATAAAATGCTATTGAGAAGCGCGGTGCCGCATTCCTAAGCAGGCTGGGAGCCTGTGTCTGTTCTGGGAATCCTTGAGGAGAACGGCTTGAGTTCAGGTTGAGCCTGTGGACTTGAGGGAGTTTACTCTTTGCTGGGGTCTGGTGTCAGAGGTTTCCTGATCCCGGATTGCTCACTGTTGAGAGGAGATCAGGAGCAAAGCATAAGTCCCTGGGGAGTAAGGAAAGGCCTTGCAAAAACCAAGTGAAAGCATAGGGAAAATTATAATTTTAACAAATAACAGGGATGATTTAAAAGACTTTAGATATGAAATTGAGTTTATTTTAAAGTAATTCAGCTTATTTTTCATACTGGGTCATCAGAATGATTTTCTCAGTTTTCTTCTCTGGCCTCAGTTTCTCAGCACTCAAACTGGAAGTGATAGACTAGATCAGAAGTCTTCAAAGAGAGGCAAAGTTTTCTCAAAGTGCATACCCAGCGATCCACTGGTAGAAAGTGGTAGAAAATTCTGGACTTTCATTTATTTCTAGGGCATCTTTTAAAATCTGTAGGTCTTGTGTATATTTTTGGCATATAATATAAATAGCAAAATAGCAAGTAAATAAGTCTATAATGTATGGGTATCCTCCCTCTCTCTCTCTCTGTGTCTCTGTCTCTCTCTCTGTATGTATATAAGCATAGATAGATAGATAGATAGATGGATATATTCTGATACAGACATGTAACTACCATAATCTAAAGAATAATTACCTGATTGATCTCTCTGAGTTTTCATATCTTTTTTTTTTCTTAACAATTTTATGGTCCTGAAATGAGATATTATAATCATTGTGATTATCTCAAAACTGTGAAATGGCAGTTTGACTACTGAATGGAGTGCTCACCTGCTCACCTTTGGTTTTTTGGTGATTCTAAAAATAAATAAGTAACTCCCTTTACCAGGAGCTGAGTGAAGGCTCAGTGGAGGGTTGTCTCCATTTCCATAGGTCAAGAATAATCCACAGTGAAACTTCACATGGGGTCCTCAAGTGGTAGGTAGCAAGGGATTCTAATGTAGTCCAGGATGTCTCAGCTATAGTCCTAACTCTGTCACTAATTTGATGGGGAAGCATGGACTAGTCACTCCCCTCTCTTGGCCTCACAGTTCCAGTCTGCAGATTTGCAAGTGTGGGTTTCTCTGGATGCACATCTCAGCCCAAAGCTGGCTTCCTCAGCCAGATATTCTCTGACCCGTCTCTCGAAGGGCTGCTTCTTGCCCTGCTACAGTAACTCTTTATCATACA
Organism: Leopardus geoffroyi; assembly: GCF_018350155.1. Taxonomy (NCBI): domain Eukaryota; kingdom Metazoa; phylum Chordata; class Mammalia; order Carnivora; family Felidae; genus Leopardus; species Leopardus geoffroyi. The sequence continues at coordinate 78,278,997 of NC_059342.1, forward strand.
TAGTATGATTCTTCTACTCCTTCGTAGAAGAGTAACTATCTGAAATTGTCTGTTTACTATTTTGTTCATGTGTTTATTGTCTGTCTCCCCTAACTAGACTGTGGGCTCCATGGAAACCACAGGGAACAGAGGCAGATGTACCAGCAGGCAAATGAAGTTTCAGCATTAGGACTCCGGGAGTTGCGTCAGCAATGTGAGCACATGGTTATATGTGTTTTCTTTTTTCTTTTTCAGAATTTTCAAAGGAGAGTATTGCACTACATAACTGATCAAGACTATCGTCTCTCTTTACTCTTACTCTCCTTGTGTTACAGTGGTTGGTGTGGGCCTTTTTGTATCCAGCTTAAAGGAATTTTAATTGGGTATATGTTTGGTGGGGTTTGGTGGGGAATGTTTTTGTGGTTTGTCATCCCTTCTGTGACTAGTTAAGTTACTGTTAGCAAGATTTCACAGGTTACTAAGGGGCAGAGCTAAGATTGAAATGGGTATTTGCGACTAGTACTGATGACCTTAGCGTTTTGAGTCACTGCTTTTTTGTAAGTTTAGTGACAAATCAGCAGGTATCTGTTTCCAAAATTTGCAAGTATGATAATATAAATCCAGCCACTTGCCAGTGTTTAACACTCATTCCAGACCTGCCTTTCTCACTGCAAGACATAGTTCTGGTCTCATTATCCATTGTCCAACTTGTTCACTGTACTCTTTTTGAACTACATTCTTGGCTCTATTAGACTGCCTTTTTCCATCATTTTCTTTGGTCAAAACTGTGTAGCTCAATCGAGTCTTTGTGTATTTTCATTCAGAGCTTGTTGATTTGGCATAAACTATAAACATCAACAAAGTTAGCATAAAAGTCATACTATGCCAATGCAATATGGACCTTGATCACAAACTGGTTCATGAATATTATCAACACAAAGAATATTTAAGTTACATTACTGCATGAGAAGACTTGAAATTCTCTGAAATCTCAATGCTCATGTATTAAAGAAATTTGATATCAGTTTTCTCAAAGTGACATGACTGCTAAATATTTACCTACTAATTTTCAATAACAAATTGGGAAGAATAATGGGAATTTTTTTGAAGTGTCAATTAAGAAAAAAATAGCACCAGATGGGGTAAAAGTGAATTTCCTAACCTGTCAATAGAAAATAATCATCACATCAATAATCAAACACATCATCATATGAAAACATCAAAGTATACAGATACAATGTAGATGACATTATAGAGGTATGGCATGTTGGTTATAAAGAAAAATTATGTTTTTCTGGCTTTTGTGAAATGTACGTCAGTATTTCAGTATTGTTAGTTGTTACGATTCTTTTCTAAGGTAAAGATTTACTTTCTAGTGTACATTTCTATTCATTATTTCTGTATTCATTACTTAAGGGGGCCCCAAGATTTTACAACATACAGGGTCCACCCTGGCAGCGAAATTGTGTTTTCTCTGAAACTTGTATTCTCAGATTTTAGAACCAGGAGAGATCCAACAAATGTTTGCAAGAATCACAAGATGTTTTCTAAGAGTGCTTTTTCAACTTGATTTGCTATTTCTTTTGAGAACTGTATGCTAGAAACTTTGACCTTTATTTCTTGGAGGCCACGGGGGATTGCTCCAAGGAGATCTGTTCCTGGTGAGGATTACAGAATCCACTTTTAACAAGCACCCCAGTGCATGCATAGGCCACCCTCTGTGACCCTCTGAAGTAGGCTCTGCAGCCTGCAAGGCCACCCCATGCACACAGAAACCTCCTCTTACCATCTGAGCTTACTGGCTGAGGCACAGTTAGGGCTTCCCTGTGGGTAGCCCATCCCTAAGGTCCTGGCTTCCACCAGTGAATCCGGTCACATATAAATTCCCTGTAGTCATGACACTGTCCCCTTCTACTACCATTGCCCCCCCCCCCCCGCCATCCCCAGTCTGGCTTGCCTCCTTTACCCCGTAATTCAACTTGTCCTCTGTTGATGATCTTGATATGAAACATACATATATTTTGCTCCAATATTTGGCAATTCTGTTGGGAGATCCGTAAAGGATAGATTGTATCATTCACCTGTAGGAACAAAAACAACAAAAAGTAAAGCAAAGCAAATTTTTTTTTTCCTTTTTGTCATTACTCCTTATGGAATAAAGTGCATACTCCTAAGCATGAAAATCAAGGTTCTCCCTTATGTGGCTTCAACCACCTGTCCTGTTAGATTTTAATTTACAAAGATTCAATGCTGGGAATGGTACAACCCTCTTGTCACCATCATACATGTGTTTTGGACTGCCTGAGACGTGTCCAATCTATGTGCACATTAAGACAAACAGTTCTTATCATTCTCTGAATTCCATATGTTTTCCCCCCTTTCTCATTATCCATGGTTATCTTACTATAGGTCATAGATTACTCAGTGGCAAAAAAAAAAAAAAATCCCCTTGATCTTTAGGTCAACTATTGGGATTAGAGAAGAGCACTGTACCCATCAGATATTTGCTGGGACCCTATTGAATTGAACCTGTGGTCATTAGACACAGCCTAGTCTTAATCTGTCCAGAGTTAGCACAATGACTTCTGTGACACAGTGGCTGACATATGATAGAAGATAATGGAAAGAGTGAATAGGTATTAATATTAAGGAAAGTTATCATCATCTTCATCTTTAAAACTCAAGAGTGTCCCAATAAGTAATAATAATAATAATAATAATAATAACAACAACAGCAACAGTAATTTTAAAAAACAGGGTCTTTTCTTTGAGGCAGGGACAGTGCTAAACACTTTTAAGAGTATTATCTTAGGGGCGCCTGGGTGGCTCAGTTGGTTAAGCATCTGACATTGGCTCAGGTCATGATCTAGTGGTCTGTGAGTTAGAGCCCTGCATCAAACTCTGTGCTGACAGCTTGGAGCCTGGAGCCTGCTTCGGATTCTGTGTCTCCCCCTCTCTCTGCCCCTCCCCTGCTCACGCTCTGTCTCTCTCAAAAATAAGTAAACATTAAAAAATTTTTAAAAAGAGTGTTATCTTAAAATGGCAGTTTGTCTTTTTTTAAATGTTTATTTATTTATTTTGAGAGAAAGAGAGAGAGCACAAGTAGGGGAGGGGCAGAGAGAGAGGGAAAGAGAGAATCCTAAGCAGGCTCAGCTCTGTCAGCACAGAGCCTGACACAGAGCTTGATCTCATGAACCAGGAGAATCACGACATGAGCAGTGATCAAGAGCTCAGCCCTTCACTGACTGAGCCAACTAGGCGCCCTGGCAGGTTGTCTCATTGTCTCCATTTTACAGATGATGAAAATGATGTTTAAAGAGAGTAAATAAATCAAAATTACACAATCAATAGGGAGCAGAGGCAGGATTTGAACCCAACTTTGACCGATTGTAGCACCGGTATGTCTTGTTACTATATCTTGCTTCTCATTCAATTAAGACAGAACAATTAATTACAATCAGATTTGTATTTATACTTTTCTTTCTCCTCCCCAAAAAACTCATCTTTGACTCCATGTGCACCATTAATTGTCCCCATCATCCTCTCTAAGAACTAGTTGAGAATTCTTTGCAGTTAATTTTTATCTTCTTTCTCTTTCTTTCCATCTTTGTCCTTCTGACACCAGTGGAGTTACATCTTCCTTGGCGGTTTCCAATCTCAACTAGCAAAGAATAAGGCTCTCGGCTCTGCAGGCCGAGAAAGTAACCTTGGCATAATGAATGACCTGTAGCTTCAGAACGCCTCTGGAATGCCAAATGACCACGGCTCCATGCCTCTGGAATGTGGAATGGCCCCTGCATTAGCCAGGTGACCCACAGCTGCACACCACTGGAATGAAAACTAGATTCTGGCTCCTAGAATACCAAATGTCCGCTCAAGGAAAAAACAACGGATAAGCCTTCCTGCTGAGGAGGAAGAAATGGTAGTGACTGCCATTGCTGCGATGAGATAACTATCTGTTAATACTAATAACACCTTATTCTGAGTCACACAACTTCTGTAAACCACCTGCTGAAAACTGTCTGACCCTCCCCAAATCGGAGAAACAGATCTCTTCCCATGGGTAGAAATGTGTTCCCCCTATTTTGTGCTTCCTATGCATTGCCTGAAAGAAGAAACAGAAATCTTGTTTCCAAAATTCATTTTCCCAGTGCATTAATTTGGACTTACAAAGCTTTGTAATCCATTTAGACAGCATCGGCATCTACAAAGTCCTGTTCAGAGAATGTAGTTCCCCAGTGAGGGCGCCTGAACCCTTCCTGGAAGTCGCCTGCAAAGGAGACAAGGTGTAAGGATATTTGCATCAATCATGTTCACTAACTGGGATTTTAATGATTCTCTCTTCCCCTTTCTTCTTCATCATCTTTTTTTTTCTTCCCAGTGCCATTCCTCAGTGAATATTTCTTTTTCTTCTTTTTTTTTTTTCCTTTCTCTTTTCTCTTGCATTTCAATGCACTGGCTTTAAAAGGAGGATTTGCAAACTGAGTATTAAAACTCCAGGGTACTACATCTCCAAAATCTATAAGACGATAAGAAGATAAGAGGCCAAACCCACTGAAAGCTTCCCTCCTGGTGCCTGTGGAACTTGCAGGCTGGTCTATAATACCCCTAAGCGAAAGCAATCTGCCCACCTCCTCCCCACCCAACCCTCCCTGCCTAATGCAGGCGGATAAACTTAGCATTAAAATTCCCACACTTTGGCAAATGAGTACCCAGGAGGCTGCTGACTCAATCAGAGCTTGTTTTACTTACAGTGTAGTACTGAGAAAAGGCCATAAACTCCAGCCTGACAGATCTGCGATGCTCATTTCAATATGCTTTCCCTGTGTGCGGGCTTGCTGATGAACTTTCATATTCCGCCAACAAAATATAACAAACATATTAACGACGTGTGGTAAATTGCCACTGGATATAGTGGGTCCTGATGACGGAAATGGTTGTGAGTAAATGAGATTGTCTGGCTGCCTAATACCACTTTGGGGTCCAAAATGATGCACTGCCTTGGAGGGAGGCGGGCAGAGGAAGAGGGGGAAAGCCAGCTAACAAGGGACACAGGTGCCCTTGCCCAGGGCAAATGGGGCATTGGAAACCCAAGACAACATTGTGTCAGAGCTATAGAGAGTGTCTCCTTAAACTCATTAATCTGATGTATATTAAAATCAAGACCCAGAGAGGAGATGTAAAAAGCCCAAAGCCACAGAGCAAGTATGTGACTCCTGAATCACAGCCCAGTGCTCTCCTGGTTGGTGGATTTGATTTATACCAAAAGCTGCCTGTAAGAGAGTAGTTGGACAGAAAGAATATAAAGAATGTTCCTGTGGCTCAAGTCAGTCCCGCATTCATCAGTAGCAAAATGCACTGCTGGGCTTGTCTTTCTCTTTATCTGTTGTGCTTGACCTTTCTTTTGGGTGCATTAAGGGACACCAAAGGGTGATTTGGACTAAATGTGCAGTCGTTTTCCTCTACTGCAACCCCAAAAGGACAAGTATAATTCCCTTTCAATTGTCATAGATTCCTAATGACCCATTACAATTCTGACTCCAATTCTAATGTGTGTGTGTTTTTCCCCCAAAACCACCAAGCCACTTTCTGATGGCTGCTGGGTGTTACAGTCCAACTTGATTCTGACACTGTTTACCTGGAGACAGCATCAGCGTCCCCAGGTTAAGGTCTCAGTCCCACGAAATTTTTCTCTACTTCAGATACTAGTCCCAAGTCTGGGCTATTACCTGTGCTTCTGACTGGTCACTTATTTCAGGTAAATTTAAGGTTTCAAGTTACCAAAAAGATTTTAAAAATGGTTTTTAAGTAGACATACCTTAAGGCATAATTGTTTAAAAGTTCACTTATAAACTTATATCTTAATTACATCTATTTGATTCATTGTTCTTAATTATGTTTAGATTAGTCATGAAAATTTCATGAGACAGTAAACAGCTAACCATCATCTTAAATTATCTTTCTGGCTGATAAATTCTGTACCATAGAGAACATGAGCTTATTTGACTTTTAGTAAAACCCGGGGAGAATAAAAGTATTATATTTAATGCTGATAACTCTAAACTCATGGTTATTTCAATTAAACAAACAAACGTAAACTAGCTTTTATTTACCAAAGATTACCCTAGGCCACATGAACTTGAAAAACATTTGGGTTAGGTTTTTTGTATTTCTGAGAGTACAGGATGCAAACTGAGATGTTATACTTTTTGCTTTAAAATTTCAGCCAGGAGAGATATGTAATCATTCAAAATTCACGAGTTTATAACAGGGCAGTTGCATCCAAGTACTGTTTCTGGCAGATGGAAGAAGTTAAGTTTTTCTGTTCAGATGGCTGAAGCTTTTTACTAATATTTGTGGAAAAGATTGTTAGGATTTTTTATAGGTTGAGTTTTCAAAATAGCCTTCCCCTCCTTTTTCCCTTCTTATAAGAATTCCCTTGGTTCCTGGAGAAGACCAGGTAGAAGAATTTCATCTCAAAAGGCACAGAGAAATAATACAGGTTCTACCAAGGGAATTTTTGTTGTCTAAGCCCAGATCTTATACCCTATCCGCAAGCCTTTTGAGAAGAATAGGGGAAGTTTTGGGATTGGTAAAAAAAAAAAAAAAAAAAAAAAAAATAGGTGGGCTTTGAGTTGTTTCTAGAGTCACATTTCTGTTGTTATAAAGACTCAATTTGTAGGACAAGGATAGTTGTTTTTAATTCCTCAAAGAAATGGACTGCAACCAGAATGATACAAAGAGGCTGATATATACACATCCTACTATATTATCTTTTATTTGTTTCTTTAGATCAGGGAGAAGATGTTCAACTAAGATGAAAATCAAAGGATTCCTACGTTCTAGATTTACAGCTGTGTGTCTTTGGAATGTTTTAGTAAATCCTTCCACAAAGGCTTCAAAATGGTTTTATTTGCTTCTGGTACATAGTTTCATTTAGTTTTGGGGGAAGGCCTTAAAAAATTCTTACTAGGCTTTAAATACCAGCTTCTAATTCGGCCAACTTCTGACCATAAGGCCACTTACAAAACGACGACAACAAAAGCTTTTGAATATCTTGTCAGGTTTCATCTGGGATAAACAGTATTCTTGGCAGTATTAAATAACCTCATGGACACAAAAGGCATCCCCAAAGAGGGTGAAAAAAATTTTCCCTCCCAAGATCCAGAGCCACTCCCAAAGATAACCAAAAGAAAGATTTAGACAATTCCTTTGAGATCTGGAAATCGTTGGTAGGACCCTAGCTACAAATGAAGTACAACCCACATTTCTGTCTAGCCATATTCTGGGGACCCCCAACCTGACAGTTGCCAAGCCAAGTGCTCAGGATACAAAAATGAGGGAGGCAAGGGCTATCCCTAGGAGGGAAAAGATGGACAACCAATGGGTACCTGACAGCCAATTCATAATCACCATTACAATTTTTTTTTTTTTTCTTTTCCTGCCAATGTTGATTTGGGAAGGAAAGGGCAACATGAAATTGTACTTCCTCTCTTGACCAGGCACCACAGATAGAAATCTGGAGGAACTGACTTTGGTAACAATTCTTACATTTTGCTGCCTTCTGCCAGTTCTCCCAGGATCCCATCTGCAGGCTCCAGAGCCAGTTGATGGTTCCAACATTTCTTATGGAAGGCACCAGAAACCAAGGGAAGAAAGGGGTGCCTGGGTGGCTCAGTCAGTTAAGCCTCTGACTTCAGCTCAGGTCATGATCTCATAGTTCGTGAGTTCAAGCCCTGTGATCAGCTCTGTGCTGACAGCCCAGAGCCTGGGGCCTGCTCTGAATCTTGTGTCTCCCTCTCTTTCTGCCCCTCCCTTGCTCTCTCTTTCTCTCTCAAAAATGAATAAATGTTAAAAAGAAAAAGAAACTGGAGGAAAAGTAGTTTTCCCTGTACCCTTTACAGCGAGTGTCTGGCCAAGACACCTTTATCTCCAGGGCACCTCCTAAATGGGTAAGCTTATCTAAAATGGTTAAAAGTTCTCCGTAATGGTCTCCGTAATTCAAGATTATCTTTGGTAAAGTTAACCCTGTTCAGCCTTAAAGCAAAATGTTACTCACCTGGGCCTCACACTGGACCCAGCCCAGCTTAGGTCGGATTCAGTCTGGTTCCTAAGGAGGAACCACTCCGACCCGGGCACATTTCAGCCCCAACTGGGTCTGGTTTCCACATCGGAACCACTCTGTTCCTGGAACCGGGGAGGTTTCTTAAGGGGACCCCGTCCAACTCCGGGCAGTTTCCGGACCCAGTGTAACTCTGGCCGGGTCAGGTTTCCCAGTCGGAACCGCTCTGTTCCCGGACCCGGCGGGTTTCCCGGTCGGACCCAGTCCAACTCGGGGTGGTTTCCGGACCCAATGTAACTCTGGCCGGGTCAGGTTTCCCGGTCGGACCCCGTCCAACTCGGGGCGGTTTCCGGACCCCGTGTAACTCTGGCCGGGTCAGGTTTCCCAGTCGGACCGAGTCCAACTCCGGGCAGTTTCCGGACCCAGTGTAACTCTGGCCGGGTCAGGTTTCCCAGTCGGACCCAGTCCAACTCCGGGCAGTTTCCGGACCCAGTGTAACTCTGGCCGGGTCAGGTTTCCCAGTCGGACCCAGTCCAACTCCGGGCAGTTTCCGGACCCAGTGTAACTCTGGGCGGGTCAGGTTTCCCAGTCGGACCCAGTCCAACTCCGGGCAGTTTCTGGACCCAGTGTAACTCTGGCCGGGTCAGGTTTCCCGGTCGGACCCAGTCCAACTCGGGGCGGTTTCCGGACCGAGGGTCACTCTGGGCGGGTCAGGTTTCCCGGTCGGACCAAGTCTAACCCTGAACGGCTCAGGTTTCCCGGTCCGACCCAGTCTGACTCCTGCGGGTTTCTGGACCCCGGTGTGGACGAAGCAGTGCCGCGGTCAAGTCTGAAAGCTCCTCCGAGAAAGCTGGGGAGCTGCGACCCAGGCTGCCAGAGAGACCTCCCCGCCTCGTCCAGACACAGCGGAGCAGCGGCGCAAGGAGCTCAGCAGGTACCTGCGCCTTGTTGGGCCTTGTTCCTGGGGGCGCCTGGCTCGGTGTCCTCTCCTCCTCTCTTCTGTCACCAGAACTGTTAAAAGATAAACTGAGACAGAAGCTTTTTACCTTGATGAGGTCCCAGTAGTTCATTTTTGCTTTTGTTTCCCTTGCCTCCGGAGACGTGTTGAGTAAGAAGGTGCTGCGACCGAGGTCAAAGAGGTTGTTGCCTGCTTTCTCCTCGAGGATTTTGATGGCTTCCTGTCTTACATTGAGGTCTTTCATCCATTTTGAGTTTATTTTTGTGTATGGCATAAGAAAGTGGTCCAGGTTCATTCTTCTGCATGTCATGTCCAGTTTTCACAGCACCACTTGCTGAAGAGACTGTCTTTATTCCATTGGATGTTCTTTCCTGCTTTGTCAAAGATTAGTTGGCCGTACGTTTGTGGGTCCATTTCTGGGTCCTGTATTCTTTCCATTGATCAAAGGGTCTGTTCTTGATGATTGCAGCTTTGTAATACAATCCGGGATTGTGATGCCTCCTGCTTTGGTTTTCTTCTTCACTATTACTTTGACTATTCAGGGTCTTTTGTGGTTCCATACAAATTTTAGGATTGCTTGTTCTAGCTTTGAGAAGAATGCCGGTGCAATTTTGATTGGGATTGCATTGAATGTGTGGGTTGCTTTGGGTAGTATTGAGATTTTAACAGTATTTATTCTTCCAATCTATGAGCATAGAATGTTTTCCCATTTCTTTGTGTCATCTTCTATTTCTTTCATAACTTTTCTATAGTTTTCAGCATACAGATCTTTTACATCTTTGGTTAGGTTTATTCCTAGGCTTTTTATGGTTCTTGGTGCAATTGTGAATGGGATTGATTTCTTGATTTCTCTTTCTGTTGCTTCATTATTGGTGTATAGGAATGCAACTGATTTCTGTACATTGATCTTGTGCCCTGAAACTTTGGTGAATTCATGTGTAATTCTAGCAGCTTTTTGGTGGAGTCTTTCAGGTTTTCCATCTAGAGTCTCATGTCATCTGCAAAAAGTGAAAGTTTGACTTCTTCTTCTTTGCCTATTTTGATGCATTTTATTTCATTTTGTTGTCTGATAGCTGATGCTAGGACTTCCAACACTATATTAAACAACAGTGGGGGGAGTGGACATCCCTGTCGTGTTCCTGATCTCAGTGGGAAAGCTCTCAGTTTTTCCTCATTGAGGATGATATTAGCTGTGGGCTTTTCATATATAAAGAGACAATCAACAGAACTGAAAGGCAACCGATGGAATGGGAAAAGATATTTGCAAATGACATATCAGATAAAGGGCTAGTATCCAAAATCTATAAAGAACTTACCAAAGTCAACATCCAAAAAACAAATAATCAGTGAAGAAATGGGCGGAAGACATGAATAGACACTTTTCCAAGGAAGACATCCAGATGGCCAACTGACACATGAGATGATATTCAGCGTCACTCATCATCAGGGAAATACAAATCAAAGCTGCACTGAGATACCATCTCACACTGGTCAGAGTGGCTAAAATGAACAAATCAGGAAACTACAGATGCTGGTAAGGATGTGGAGAAATTGGCACCCTCTTGCACTGTTGGTGGGAATGCAAACTGGTGCAGCCACTCTGGAAAACAGTGTGGAGGTTCCTCAAAAAATTAAAAATAGATCTACCCTATGACCTGGCAATAGCACTGCTAGGAATTTACCCAAGGGATACAGAAGTGCTGATGCATAGGGGCACTTGTACCCCAATGTTTATAGCAGCACTTTCAACAATAGCCAAATTATGGAAAGAGCCTACATGTGCATCAACTGAAGAATGGATAAAGAAGATGTGGTTTAAATATACAATGGAATACTACTTGGCAATGAGAAAGAATGAAATCATGCCATTTGCAGCAACGTGGATAGACTAGAAGGTATTATGCTGAGTGAAATAAGTCAATCAGAGAAAGACAGATATATATTTTCACTCATATGTGGAACTTGAGAAACTTAACAGAAGATCATGGGGGAAAGGAAGGGGGAAAATAGTTACAAACAGAAAAAGAGGGAGGCAAACCACAGGAGACTCTTAAATACAGAGAAAAAACTGAGGGTGGATGGGGAGGGCGGGGAGAAAGGGAAAATGGGTGATGGGCATTGAGGAGGGCATTTGTTGGGATGAGCACTGGGTGTTGTATGGAAGCCAATTTGACGATAAATTATATTCATAAAAAATAAAAATTAAATAAAATTATAAAAGGTAGAATGAGACACATTAACATTTTTAAGAGCTTATATGAGTGAAAATAAATTCCAGTGGGGCAGCATCCAATGTAGCAGATAGAAAGCACCCCTGAGGAGCTGTGCAAAATTAAAGAGCTTGATGGCAGAAGGGAGCAGGAAGAAGGAAGTTATACTAGGAAAAAGGTGAAACTAATTTAATACTGTGTGCCAGCTGTACTTCAACAGCAAACAAATGAACAACAACAAAAAAAAAAAACAAAAAAAAAAACCCACAGCCAACCCACAGTTGGCTATTGCAGTCACTTTCTTTTAGGGGATGGCAGGGCTCTATCAGGTGAGGAGGAAATTCCTGATTGAAGATCCATTTCTGGGAGCACCAAAACTGTGATTAAGTCTCAGTTTGGTGTCATGGGGACATAGCAGAAGCAACTGTATTTTGGTCCTGTGGCTTTGTTCTGGTTTTTGTCTTTTTGTTTTTTGTTTTTTTGTTTTTTGTTTTTGTTTTTGTTTTTTGGCCCTTCCTCCCTCCCTCCCTCCCTACTTCTTTCTTCCACAAAAATCTACTTCAAGTTCCCAAGAGTATAACAAAGCAGATGGGATTCTTGACCTTTTGTGCACTACACTCAATTAATTGTAACATGGTGTGAAATGTTCAATGATGGGAAAGTAAAGGTTTTTACAGGAGCCCAGAAGAGGGGCAAATAGTATACCCTGAGTGGAGGGGCGATCAGAGACCGCTTCCCCAAGATGGTGACTTCTGAGCTAAAACCTGAAGCCCTGACAGAAGGACATCTGATTAGGGATGAGGGTGGGGTTGGGTTCCTTTCCTTACCCCTTATCCAGAAGGAAGGGCTGGAGATGAAATAGAAATTTAGTGTGCATTGTGCTGAAAAATAAATTAAGATAAGGGAGCTCAGAGAGGTAGAAGGGAGCTCTAAGAGGAAGGCATATAATGGGCTCAGAATTTATTCTAAGGGCAGAGACACTGAGAGTCATTGAAGGGAGTGACGTGACTGAATGTGTCTTTGGGGGGGGGATTATATGGCTGCAGCAAACACAAGGGACACTGATGATCATATTTTATTGATCTCATTATATTTTTTAAAATAAATCAATAAGTCCATAAATAAGTCAAACACTGGAGAGTGAAATAGCTTCAAGGACGCCCCCCCCCCCATTAATCATCTCTGTGGCCACATCTCTATCATGTAACAGAAGAAGGCGGATCATGATGAAATCCAAGCATCTGCAGGTAGTAGTTGCACAATGTATCCTTGGGATCATTGGCGTTCACTTTACACCAGTTCAGCATTCCACAAATGTAGAAAGTAATGCTGGCTCCAGTCTCTTGCTTCACAGAGTTTTTATCTTATGGGAAAGAAAGAATTAATAAGGACTGGAGAGAAAGAAGTGTAAGTGATACGTGCGGTCCGCACAGCCAAAATGGCTCAGAAACCTACAGAGACAAAGAGGACCCTGTTAATGTCTAGATGGTGAGTAATGTCAGTAATGTCAGTCTTTAAAATAGCCAGAAAGGTTTAGATGGATGTGAACTCTCAGAACAAAAGGAAAGAACTGGATCATTAACCGGGCTGGAAAGTGTCCACTATACACATAAGTACTGAGAATGAGTGGTGTATAATGCTGTTCATTTAGAAGTAAGCATTTTATAAATGTTACAATTCTTCCAAAGTTACCATTAGGCTGGCCTCACTGGCTGGTATTAGATGAAGTTTAAGTTTAGCTAGAATATGTGAACAGGGCTAATTAAAGAGTTTTACAGTTCATGCTGGATTGGAAGTTGGAAAGGAGCAAACATAGCTGTTACAGGATGAGACTGTGTATGATGTCATAATAGGGGAGTAGACGATTTCTAGAAGCAACTCACAGAAGGCCAGTTAGGAGCGGATTTTGTGCTTACAGGTTCAGTGAGGATCTATTTATCAGTCCTTGACTCAGTCACTCAAGTCAAAAATACTTACTACCTACTATACGTGTCTGATACATAATTTTGGGCATGAGGATAAACAGTATTTCTGCTTCCATGGAATTTTTAGCCTAGTGAGGGAGACAAATGGTAACAGAATAAGTAATAAGGAATATAATTGCAGACAGTTTTAGGAAGAAGATAAATAGAGGAATAAGATGAAGATGGAAAGTGTAGGGAGGAGGTATATGGCGGCCCTGAGAATGCACTACTCAGATCTCCAAATGTGGGCATTGCTGCCCTCCGATATCCATCAGCCTATTTGCACTAGGGCCCCACTTTCCAGGGGCCTATTCCCAGTCAGTGATTCCAAGGCAGGGATTTGAAGCAGGGATTCAAAGGTGTGGGAGATGTTTGAATTATCTAACCTACAACTCTCCAATGGCCATGCCAAGGACTCTCCGATGGCCATGCCAGACTTCCCTTTCAGTTGTAACACTGCTTCTGATGCTTTTACCCAACCTCCCTTCTTCCCCTCCCCTTCATTCAGAGTCAGGACTGCATTACTGTGGCTCTTCCAGCCTTTCCAGGGAGGGTAATCCCCCATTTTCTCTCACTAGCATTCTCCCTGATAATTTGTGTTGCATGTTTAATTCTGTCTTGGTATTTTCTTCTTAGAGGGCTCAGTCTAACTCAGTGTCCTTTAAGTCAAGGTGGACAGTAAGATCTGTAAGAGAAATTATATAAAAAAATACCAAATGATGGGGTGCCTAGGTGGCTTATTCATTTGAGCATCTGACTCTTGACTTCAGCTCAGGTCATGATCTCACAGTTTGTGAATTTGAGCCTCCTGAGTTCAGGCCCCATGTTGTGCTCTGGGGGATTCCCTCTCCCTCTCCCTCTCCCTCTCCCTCTCCCTCTCCCTCTCCCTCTCCCTCTCCCCCTCCACCCTCAAAATAAATAAATGAATTTTTTAAAATACTAAATGATGGCAAAGATGTTGGATAAAGATCTAAGGAGAAAATACTCCAAGCATAGGGAAGAGCTAATGAAAATACTCTGAGAAAACATGCTCAAGAGATGGTTAGGAGGCCACTGTGGCTGGAGCATAGTAGGAGTGGGGGAAGATGATATCAGAGGACAGTAGTTCTAGGGGGGTATATATGAACAGAAGGCTGCAACATCTTCTGGTATCCAGAAGCAAACTCCTCTGTCAGATGCCTGTTGGAGTCAGGTGCCAGGTCTTATTTTATTTAGCTTTAGAATTCTAGAATTTTAGGAATGATAAATCTGAACCAGAAGAAACAGGGACAACTGACAAGTCATGAGAATAATTACAGTTCAGTCTGTGGTCAAGCTTGAGGTTGGAGTTCCTGATGGCAGCTGGAGGAGGTCCCAGGGTATTTTCCATGCATTGGCTTTCCTCTGATTATCCTCATCCCTCTGTTCATTAATTACAAAGCAGAATCTCACCTCTGGGGTTGCACTTCTGGGGCTGTGACCTGAGTGTAGCTATTCCTCTCCATCCACTGTAGCCTGTCATTTAACCTCCCTTTGATTAATACCAGGAATCGGAGGCTGGCACAATCACAAGACGAAGCTGTAAGTTCAGGACTCCATGTACATCACGAGGTAGAAAAATAAGTAGAAGATCTGTTTCCTCCTCTACATGTTCTGGACCTTAGCTGGCTGAACATCAAATGCAAGGGCTAGAGGATCAGTTGAGAAATGAAGTGTAATAGGGTGTGTCCCTATAAATGTATATTTGCATATACCCAGGTCTTTATATTTTTGCAGCAGGCAAACCTCCTACACTTATTACATTCAAGCTTGGTTTCCTCTTCGGTAAAATGAAGCAGTAATAATGCCAGATACACCTGTCTCACAACAAAGTTGTTGGGATATCTGGTACTGCTTAAGCAAGGGATTGCAATGCAAATGCTTACCATCTTCCTTTCCCTAACTCCAAAAGAAAAATTTCTTTCCTCACCCATTTTCTTACATATTTCTACCCCCTTAGGTGAATTTTGTCTTTGTCAGCCCCTTTTTTTGTATTAATCCTGGCATTATTTCCTGGTATGATGACGAATTTGGATCAGAGTGAATTAAAATTTACCCAGGACAGGGGTTAAAAAAAATAGAAGGAAAAGGGGTAAGAAAGATAAGACCCAAGCAGGCTAGAGAAAAGAATATTCTCTTTGATCTTCTTTGAGGTCCTCCAGGAAATAAATATTTTAAATTGTATAATTATCTATTATCACTGTACTATATTTCCTTGAATGCAATTTTATGTCAAGATTGTATCATGTAAATTCAAGTTTTATGAGTTACAAATAAAATTATAAAACAGATGGGAAATTATTTTAGGATTATAAGAATGAGAGCCATTGCTATCTTTGGAGCTACTATGTTTGATGGTAAATTTTCAACTTTGTATCAGATAACAAGTTCCTGTCCAAGCCCTTCCACTTAATCCTTTCAGAGAGGTGCCCACCACGAGGAGTTTCTGTGTGGAAACTTAACCACCAGTTCCTCATGAAAGAGAAAAAATATAAATTTGCTTACTTCCCATATTTGTAATGAAGAGCACAACTTAATACGTGAGCTGCTTTGAAATTATGAATCATTGTGCTGGCATGAGCTGTACATGTAGACACACACATAAAAACTTTGAAATATTCTTATTCTTGACACATTCCTTAAAGAGTTAAATATGTGGGTTTTTTTAAAGTTTATTTATTTATTTTGAGAGCAAAAGAGAGCATGAGCAGGAAAGGGGCAGAGAAAGAGGGAGACAGAGAATCTTAAGCAGGGTCCATGCTGTTAGTACAGAGCCCGATGTGGGACTCAGTCTCACAAACCAAGAGATCATAACCTGAACTGAAATCAAGAATCGGACACTTAAATGACTGAGCCATTAGGCGCTCCTGTTTTGTGTGTTTCAATGCTAGTTTTATTTATTATTTCCTTGTCTTTGTTATATATTCAAAAGTACATATGATGTTGATAATAAATGGTCAGCATTCACACACACACACACACACACACACACACACACACACACACACCCCTACACCTACCTGTAGCTACTACTCATGTGTCCAAGGTCTATTATTTGGTAGTTAGGAGAGAAGAAAGAACAAGTCAATTAAGAAAAGAGCTGAAGGGGTGCCTGGTTGGCTTAGTCAGCACTGAGTATGGAACCTGCTTAAGATTCTCTCTTTCCTTCTCTCTCTGCTTCTCCCCTACTTGCACCCTCATGCATGCTCTCTCTCTCTCTCTCTCTCTCTCTCTCTCTCTCTCTGAAAGAAAGAAGAAAAGAAAGAAAAAAAGAAAAGAGCTGAAGAGATCCATGGGAAGAAAACCGTGGAAAATGGGTGTCCCCATGGATCTGAGCCACCGTGAGCACAAAGCATTAAAGCTTTGGATGCCAGGTGCTGTAGTTTGAATGTTTGTGTCCCCCCAGAATTCATATGCTGAGATGCTAATGTATGATTAGAGATGGTATCAGGAGATGGGAACTTTGGGAGGTGTTTAAGTCAGGAGAATAGAGCTCTCATGAATGAGATTGATGCTTTTATAAGAGGGACTCCACAGAGCTCCTAGCCCCGTCTGCTGTGTGAGGACACAATGAGAATTCTGCCACCCTGAGGAGGGCGCCATGATCTTGGACTTCCAGCCTCCAGAACTATTAAAAAAAATTGCTGTTGTTTATAAGCCACCCAGTCTGTTGTTTTGTTGTAGCCACCTGGACAGAGTAAGACGTCAGGAGCCAAAATTTGATACAGAAGTTGGGAAGAAGGCATGTATCATCCTACCCCTGTCCTTCAATATCTGTTCTCCACTCGTTGCCGTATAGAACCAGCATTCTGTCAGCAACACAAGGGCTGATAGGTGTGGCAGCATATGGAGACACTGCCATGGCAAGAATATCGCCACTTGTCTGGTAGAAAATAGCAGCAGAAAGCGAGGTTTCTCCCCATGCAGGTAGCAGTAGAAACAGCCCAAGAGTCTGAACAAGAACAAGAAGCTACAGTAGGTTGCATATGGGGGTGAGTGTGTCTCCTGGAGACTCTGTGTGCACATGTGAGGCACCTGCTTGAGGACCCGCACTGAGAGCGGGGCTTTAATACTAATACTACTTGGGTGGTGTTTATCATTCCCGCAGACTTCAGGGCTACACTGCGATATAAGGTATAGGAGCGGTAGTGCACGTGAGAGACAGAGAGACACAGAGAAGCAGAAGAGGGGAGAGAGACAGAGAACTATGGAGATTTATAGAAGTAAGAAATTAAAGGATGATGACGATAACAAACACTCAGCATTTACTAAGTGCTAGGCAGTGTCCTAAATATATGTATTATATTGTAATATAATGTATATCATATAATGTATAATATAATGTAATATAACATAATGTAATACAATGTATATATAATATAAATCGTTAACATACAATACATATAATGTGTATTGTGTTATTATATATGTGTATCTAGACATAAAGATACATAAGTGCACCTCTAGACACACAAATATAATCATTTATTTCTTACAGCATCGTTGAGGTAGGTAAATTAGTATGCATATGACATCCTGCCTCTAGAAAACTGAATCAAGGAGAGGTCAAGTGCATAAGAGAGCTGGGACATGAATCCCAGAAGTCTGTCTCTTATATTCACACTGGAAACTATTATATTCTGCTGCCTGGTTTCAAATAAGAGGGTTTTTGTTTTGTTTTGCTTTGCCGTTAGCTGGATCTTAAAAGGTTAGAAATGGAGTGACGAGGGGCTCGTTAAGCAGAAGAAGTAAGCTAAGATGGAGTGTGGAGGTGGGCAGCTCGCTGTAGTGTAGTGGAATGGTGTAAGGTCATGGTAACTGGTTATTTATAGGCTGTCCAGGACAAATGGTCTGAGAATTCGGGATCTTGTTTCTCAGCCTGTCATCTAAGGCTCCAGGGATTACGTCATAGGGTGGTAGAAATCCCGATGATGGAAAGTTTCATCAGTCCCCACTTTAATTACAAATGATGAGCTGGAAGCCATGGGGACTCAGAACAGAACTCGTCATCTATGATAGCTGTTGCCCCAAAGTTGTATCTTCTCACAGTCGAATTCCCCACGGCAGTTGCACTGGACAAAGGTGGCATGCGCAGACAGGGAGGGCGACTTCCAATGGCTGAGATTTCTCAGGAGATCCCGCCTAGCATCACCCCTCTTCTGCCCGCTGCTCTGAGGATTCCCTGTAACCATTTGTCCTTGATCAGAGGCTGGATCCTCTTCTGTCTCATCTCCTAAGCACAGGGCCCAGGACTCTGAGGCAATATGACAGCATGTGAGTTGCCATGGTTCCAACTGGCTCCTCTCTGTGGACTCCTTGTTCTCACGCTTCCTGGGCTGGGAATGTCTCTCCTCTGCAAGGGCAGATGCCATATACCCAGTGTCCTGCCAACTTAGTTAACAAGCACTTATTGATCACTTACTGAATACCAGATGCCAAATAAGTTGTATTGGAAGATGCAAAAGAAGTAACAAACATAGTGCCTGTACAAGTATAGACACTAACGGGAGTAGAAACCATTCTTGGAACAAAAATAAGGTGGTTATGATTTAACAAGACACACATGTAAAATGATTTATTATATTTAATTACAGTTCTGCACCGTTTCTTAAAGATGGGACCAAAGGAAATTGCGATAACTAATGGTTCCTAAATGCTGGTCTTAGGAGAGTAAACATTCCATCAGAGCCACCAAAACTAAGAGCATAACACGACCTGTAGTAAAACCAGCATAGGCTTGACCAGAGCAAATACGTGTGTATTGCTCAGCACTGTGGGGAGAGGTGATCCTTCCCACACTGTTTAATGATTCCTGATCCACGTCTTCTATGAGAAAAACCCATACCTTTATTTTACAAGTTCAAGATTAGAAGGGTTTTCGAGAAAAGTTTAAAATGTTGAGTGAAGGGGCGCCTGGGTGGCTTAGTCGGTTGAGCGTCCGACTTCGGCTCAGGTCATGATCTCGCGGTTTGTGAGTTCGAGCCCGAAGTGTTTGTATAGAATGTATATATGTGTGGAGGGACGCAGTATACAAAATTTTCAAGGCAGCACTGATCAAGGGCAGCTTCTTAGAAGAAGTGTGTTTTGAGTTACTTCTGGTAAGTAGGAAAGGGTGTACAATAGCCCAAAGATGAAAGAAAATTCCAGGAAACATTCCAGAAAATCTTGGATTCCCTACAGGCTGATTTGGCTACAGGGCAGGGTTAGCAGATTTAAATATGTAGGCAATAAAAATTACTTATAAAAGATGTGTAATTACAGGTGAAGGAAGACCTTGAATTTTGGATGCTATTCCCCAATTAATCATATTTACAAAACTAGATGGTTATTTAGAAATTAACGCTGATTTCAAACTAATTTAGAATGACAAAGTGAGACTTGTTTAATTAATAGATTTTAAATTGTTCTGATCTCTTCTGAGAGAACAGGAGAGAGACAGAGGTAAAGAACAAGGCTGTATTTAAATTTTTTTTTTTCAACGTTTATTTATTTTTGGGACAGAGAGAGACAGAGCATGAATGGGGGAGGGGCAGAGAGAGAGGGAAACACAGAATCGGAAACAGGCTCCAGGCTCTGAGCCATCAGCCCAGAGCCTGACGCGGGGCTCGAACTCCCGGACCGCAAGATCGTGACCTGGCTGAAGTTGGACGCTTAACCGACTGCGCCACCCAGGCGCCCCAACAAGGCTGTATTTAAATCATCACAAATAATTGATATCCTTTAGATTGAAACAGAGAAATTAGACCTCTGTGTTAAAAGAAGGAACCAGTGAGGCAAAATGATGAGGGGGAGAGATGGGGAATGGAGAGAGAAAGGGAGGAGCTTCAGAAAACTGTAATGGAATAAGAGGAAGAGGGCAAAAGAGGGTGAAATGAGGCGGTGGTAATGACATGTTTAGAAATAAACTTTGAAAAAGACCCTTGTTTAGCTTGGTGTGAGCTAATCTGAGCTTTCTCATCTAGAGAAGTCCTATGTGGCATTTTGGAGACGTTGTTACGAAGGAGCACTGAAGCTACTTTGTGTTAGCTTTGTATTAGGGTCATATCTCTGCCATATATATTGTTTCTCCTTTCAAATTCACCATTCAGATCATCTGTTCCTCCTGTTCGGAGACTGACTGAGGAGCTGAGAGGTCAGTCACAAGGTGCTGTTACATTGGAAGCCCCAACCGGAGGGATCTAACACCAAGGGAACAGAGACTCTCCTCTAACCCTCTAAATGGTCAGCCGTCAGCTGTGGGTTGACCACCTTCACTCACCATTTGCTCTGTTGGCTTGAGTAGGAAAGGGATGGGAACCAGGACCAAATACCAAGAAGTTCCGGCATTGGGGACTCAGGTGCGCTAAAACATTAAAAGGAAAGCTAGGATACAAGGAAATTTAATTTTGTCACCTTCTAGTCCTAGGTTCATGCTGTTCTTTGTTTTTCTATATCTTCAATGAAATAAATGCCTTCTGCAGAATGCTCATTACCGAGACAAGGAGCCTGGACCCTACATTCTATAGTATATCCGGGAATTAATATTGAGACCTAGGTGTCATCTTTCACACCCCTCCCACATCTAATCTGTCCTAGGTCTATCCTACTTTGAATATATTTGAATCTGTCATTATCTCCATCTTTAATGTCTATGCTGTTATGCACAAAATCATTACCACTTGCCTGGATTGCTGCAAATGTCTCCTAAGGGTTTTTTTCCTTTTTTCTTTTTTTAAATCTCTGCTATCCGTTCCCATTCCCCAATCCCCCATCTATAATCTCTGATCTTTCTACAGCCAGGAGAATCTTCCAGAAAAGAAATCTGGTCATGTCATCCCTCTGCTTTGCTAACCATCTAGCAGCTCTCTATTGTCCTCATACATAAACTCCAGGTACCTTATAATAGGTCTGCATAACCTGGCCCCTGCTCAGTTCTCTGAGAATTTTTAAATAGCTTATTCTCCCCCTTGCGATCTGTACTCAAGCATGTTCAACTTCTCTCATTTCCTTGAATGCACAAGGCCTGGTTTCCCTTTGAGGCTTTTGCACATTCTGTTCCCTCCTCTCTGAATACACTCCTTCTCCCTGTGCCCTTGCCCTACTCTTGTTTATGTGCTTCATTTCTTTCCAAAATGCCCCTTGCCCCAGGGCCAGGGTAAGTGTTCCTGTAATGTTTTCTCATTTTGCCCTGTCACTTCTTCCTTCTCTATTTGTTTTGCCTCTGTCTTTTCCACATGCTCATCTCCTTCATGGAGTTCCAAAGTAACAGACTATGTTTGGCCTATTCATCATCATGTGTCAGAATTTAGCACAGCGTCTAGCACAAAGTAAGAAATTAACGCTTGTACATGGATATAACACATTTCAACCAGGCATTTCACAAATCCTTTAATATCTTGGAGATAAGCAAGGATTTTGTGTCTAGATTAGTAGCTAGTTGAGCTGATAGCCCTTAAGAACTCTCCAGAAAGGGGCGCCTGGGTGGCTCAGTCTGTTAAGCGTCCGACTTTGGCTCAGGTCATGATCTCACGGTTGGTGGGTTCGAGCCCCGCGTCGGGCTCTGTGCTGACAGCTTGGAGCCTGGAGCCTGCTTCAGATTCTGTGTCTCCTCTCCCTCCCCCACTCAGTCGTTGTCTCTCTCAAAAATAAATTTAAAAAAAACTCTCCAGAAAAAAAATTTTATATATTATATGTTATATATATTTATATATATATCGTAAATATATATAACGTAATACATAATTATAATATAACTATATGTAATATACACACACACACACACACATATATATATATATATATATATATATATATATATAAAATCTGTATATATATATATCCCCAGTGCCTAAGATCACCGCAAGTGGTGGTAGCTTTAAACATGTCCTGAATGTGGGACATCATGGTCTTACAGTGTTTCTGAGCTATGGTTTGTGGCACACTGAAAATACCATGTTCTCTGCTGAGGAGGCATGGAGTACTCATAGAACGGTATAGAAACAAGTTTCAGCTATTTATTTATCTCATTACCACATGGGTCAACTGGAATAAACAGAACAAAGAGGGACTTTGGAGTTGCCCAGACCCCGGTTGAAACCCTGTGTTGGATGCATATCTCTTGAAGAACGTCAGAGAAGTTATTTAAACTTGTTCAGCCTCAGCTTCCTCCTGGGGAAACAGGAATGGAAATACTTCCCAAAGAACTGTGGAAAATATGTCTGTAGCACCTACCACAGCAGTTGGCACACGGACTTTTTAAAGTAAATATTCTACATGAGGCCGGTGTGAAGTGATGAGCTTAGTTTTCATTCAACACGTTTTTATCAAGTTTGCGTGTTGTGAGAGGCCCTCGTCTAGAGTGGAGTACAAAAATACCTATGAAACTCCACCCTTGGGAAGCACAGGCCAAAAAGAATGACAGAAATGGTGACGTGATAGCATGGAGAACTGTGTGAATAGATGCCATCATGTCGAAAGTGCCCTGAAAAACATTGGAAAGTGCATAATGGCAGGTGCTGCCAGGGATATGAGGGTAGGAAGCCAGCATGCACCGCTGCTTGTACAATCGATGGGTGTAGACATTCTGGAGAACATTCCAGTCACACTGGGTCAAATTAAGTGTTGGACTAGTCTTGCTCCTCAAGTCTTTGCTGGCTGTATATTCAAAAGGGATTTTCCTATGTGTATCTACAGATACATTTATTACAGAGTCAGGGGGAAGGATTGTTAAGAGCCCCACCTTGGAGCATCAGGGCAGGTGAAATGTGGCAGCCGTACATCATGGGATAGTGGAGTCATGAGTCACAGCATCCTAGATGTTCAATAGCCACAGAAGAAACAGAACAAGAAATACAACAGACTTTCATTTATATACATGAAAATATATACTAACCACAGAATGACAACATACATACAAGAACTCACATAAACAAAACCGTACTGGCTAAATATATTAGACTAATTGCCTATGATGTGGGGAGGAAATGGGGATACAAGGGAATGAAATAAATAAGCAAGAATAGGTCCTTGTAAGGACATTTCATAAAAATTTTTCATGAACTGAGGAGTATGCATTAGCCGACCCTGTCTACCATTGGGGCATGGGGGGAAGTGATAAAGAACTTCTTAGGGTGAGGGGGAAAATACCACAGAACAGCATTCACTCCTTTAACAAATATTTATTTTTGTGCCTAGCATTACTTGCTGAGAAAAGACAGCAGAAGATTCCAAATACCTGAACCTAATGGTGCTTAGATTTTTTTTTTAATTTTTTTTTAATGTTTATTTATTTTTGAGACAGAGAGAGACACAGCATGAGCAGGGAAGGGGCAGAGAGAGGGAGACATGGAATGTGAAGCAGGCTCCAGGCTCTGAGCTGTCAGCACTAGAGCTCGACGTGGGGCTCGAACTCACTAACTGTGAGATCATGACCTGAGCCGAAGTCGGATGCTTATCCGACTGAGCCACCCAGGCGCCCCTAGATTTTTTTTTTAGTGGGCAAGCAGATTGTAAAGTACACAGATTAATACACACTGACACCTCATGTGGCAAAATGCTATGAAGAAAAAGAAACAGAGGTAAGAAGTTAAGTGAATTTGGGGCTCCTGTGTGGCGGTCAGTTAAGTGTCTGACTCTTGATTTCGGTTCAGGTCACGATCTCACGTTTCGTGACTTTGAGCCCCACATCGGGCTCTGTCTGACAGCATGCAGCCTGCTTGGGGTTCCGTTTCCTTATCTTTCTGCCCCTCCCCACTTGCTCTCTGTATGTTTCTCAAAAGAAAAATACACTTAAAAGAAAAAAAAAAAAAGAAGTTAAGTGAATGTAAGGAAGAACAAGGAACACTCAAAATAAGGCCAAGGAAAGTCTGGAAAGGTGGCATTTGAGGAGAGATGTAAGTAAAGTCAGGGAGAGACCCTCTGAGAATCGAGGTTGTGGAATTAAAGGGTTCTGGTACTAGTTTCACCATGGGGAAGATTGTTCTCTATACGAGCAAGTGATGGTCCAGCACCAGCTGGGGTCCCACAGTTCAACACAACTCTGACACCACTGCCTACCAAGAGATAGTGTCAGACCTCACAGGTTCAGAGGTCAGTCCTACAAGAATGCCCCTCCCCCCTTGCCTCCCACTTCAGACACCAGTTGCAAAGCCAGTTATCACCTGTGCTTCTTATTCACTGGCTGTAAATCAGAGGTTCCCATGACCCTCCCTTGGGTTCAGTTAATTTGCTAGAGTGGCTCACAGAGCTCAGAGGAACATTTTACTTACGAGATTACCAGTTTATGATAAAGGGATATAACTCAGGAATAGCCATATGGGGGAGATGCATACCGGAAGGGCACGGAAGCTCTCCACTCCCTCTTCAGGGGGACCACTTTCCCCACGTTGACCAATGTGGAAGCTTTCCAAACCTAGTCTTTCCAATTTTTTGTTAGTTTTGTTTGTAATGGAGGCTTCATTACATAGGCACAATTGATTAAATCACTGGCCTTTGGCAATTGATTCAACCTCCAGCCCCTCTCTCTTCCCCAGGAGTTTGACAGGTTAGACTGAAAGTTGGCTCCACTGGCAACCAGTCCCCCACACTTAGGTGCTTTCCAAAAGTTGCCTCATTAAGATAAGAAAATACCTTTCTCACTTTCATCATTTAGGATATTTAAGGGTTTTAGAAGTTCTGTGTCAGAGTAGGAGATGAGGACCAAATATATATTTCTTCTTATAAATCACAGTATCACAAGGAATAAATACCAGACTGCTTAGGCCATGATTGGTGAACAATAAGTGAGCTCATAGTCTTGAAACAAGGAAAAAGCCCAACATGACTGAAGTGAAGGAATGAGAAGAACCATGTGGAAGGGGAGGTCAAACAGAAGGCATGAACCAGACCATGTAGATGTCAGAGGTCAAGGTTAGATATTCTGAACAGAATGAGAAGCCAGTCACAGAGTTTGAGCTGGGCAGTACATGATTTGACTTCCTTTTTACAAAAGTCCACTTAGGCTGCTGTTGGGGACCCTTTGTGGAGGGAAGAGTCAAGAGTAGAAGCAGAAATCGGGGCGCCTGGATGGCTCAGTTGGTTAAGCGTCCAACTTCAGGTCATGATCTCGTGGTTCGTGAGCTCCAGCCACATATCAGGCTCTGTGCTGACAGCTCAGAGTCTAGAGCATGCTTCAGATTCTGGGTCTCCCTCTCTCTCTTCCCCTCACCTGCTCACACTCTCTCTTTCTCTCAAAAATAAATAAACTTTAAAAAAAGAAAAAAAGAGTAGAAGCAGAGACAGGCAGGAGACTATTACACTCATCAGGCAGGAGATGATGGTAGGTTGGACTGGGTGTGATCAGGGCTTCAATAGAATGTTTGCTTTACTTTTCTTCATACAAGCTCTGGAAAGGACATTTTAGGATAGGGGACATAATTTGAACTGCCTCAGAGATAAGAACTGCCAGGTGATTTAGGGCATATGGAGAATGAGGGAGGGATGAAAATACAGATGTAAGAAAGACTGAGGCCAGATTCGGAAGGGCTGAATTGAAAAACTACAGTTTGGACGCTTTCCTGTAGAAAATGGCACCACCAGGGGAACAGACGGATGCAAACGTCAGCTTTTTATAAGGTAATTATAGGAGCCTTGAAAGTGATGATTTAGAAGCAGCAGAAGGCGAGAGGTGAGCAAAACTTAGACTGAAATCATAGCAGTTCACGATGATAAGAAAAGGCATGTTCATGTAATTAAGTATCTAAGGTACTTAAATGTTCTGCATAATGGATATGATAATTATACCCACCACACTGGTTTCTTGTAAAGTTAAATGAGTTAGTGCCTGAAAGGTGCTTAGAATACGATTTGACACGTGGTAATCCCTCAATAAATATTACTTATTATTTATATAAGTAGTAATGATATTATTTCTGTGTACTGTTCTGTGTACTAGTACTCTGTCTATGAGTTTGGTCTGTAGGAACTACACAGAGAATATATAAATGTTGGTCATTTGATTGGGGCAGAAAGTATTGACGGAGCTAGTGTCTCAAATAACTGTAACTCACAGCAAACCTAAAAGCTGTATTGGTGTTACATACATGCTCTGGGAAGGTCTGTAGAGCAGAAGTAACTTAGAATAAGTCACGTGGGACATTTGTTTGGTGGCGAGGAGGAGGAGGAGGATTTGAGAAAGAACGATGGACATGAATGCTCAGGCAACGTAAGAGCAAGATGTGGTGTGGTATGAGGTTGAAAACATGGGCTTTGAAATCTACTGGCTGTGATCAAATCCTGGCTGTGCCATGTCCAAGCATTTTGGGGTTTGACAGCTTCCTCCCTTTAAATCTCAGGGTCCTCCTCTTGAAAATCATGTTATGTATCTCATGACAAATCTTGTGCATTTCATCCCTGATAAGAAAAATAAGGTAATGCAGGTGAAATGCTTTGCTTGTTCTCTTAAGAGAATGACCAATATTGCTGTTATATTGTTTATTATTATGATTCAGCCAACTCATATACAGGGCATTGCCAGGTTCTGCACACTGATTTCTGTCTTCCTTTGAAGCTGACTCTCTCACCCTGTGTAGAAGGGCAAACCCTGGCTTGACACTGAATTTTGTTTCCTTGGTTGCTCCCGCCACTGCCTCAATATCAAAGAAATATCCTTTAAGATTTAATGTTCTTAAGCATAGCTGCCCCTCTTACCTTAAGAATGTGGCATTTTGATGTGACTTGCAAACTTTCAGAATGGAAGATGCTCTGTGGTAGCGTTAGTATAATATATAGCCCTCGTGTGGCCATGAACGGGTATCAATATCCCAGACTGCTAATGAGTCAGAACATCATCCTCATGTGTTGGGTTGTTCAGAAATTCTACTGTGCAGATGTTTATGAGTGACATATGGTGAAGTGGAGATTTGCTTTTTAGGCAACAAAATCAGTTTCCCTGGTCTTCTTTCCCTACCCTTCTGTCTTTTCACATTAAGACCGAGTTAGAGCATTTCCCTGCCCAAAGAAACATCCACATGCGACTATTAATGGGATGTTAACAACTATAGTCACAGAGGGCTGGAGGGATCTTTAAAATACTTAGTTCAACTCTTACATATTGTTGTGTCTTGGAAGCTAAAGTGACCCCTGGAGTGAACAGTTTACTACCTTCTGAGACCTCCCATCCCAACTTTGGACAGCTATGTCTGCTCAAATATTACTTTATTTATATACCAGTCTTAAAATGCATTTCCTTGTAGCCTATACCTATTTGGTGAGACCCAGAGTTCTGTACTTCTTTTATTTGAGCACCTCAAATATTTTAAAACACTGAGCACATTGTCCTGAGTCAGCCCTATCTTATGTTTCTTGCTTGGCTTCTCTTACTCAACCGTCTTGTCATTTTCATCTGAAATTGTCACTTACTGTGCTCTTGGGCACGGAACTGAGTGATGCTCAGGTGACACTCCTTCACTTCTTTCAATTACCTAGAGAAGATAAGGAAGTAAAGGTGGGCAAGTAACCTGTGTAAGCTCATAACACTAGGAGCAGTGTAGATGGGATCCAATCCAGGTCTACCTGAAGCAGTGTAGTTTGCTGACAAATATACTATGTTGACTTCCCTCTTTGTTTGAAACTCCTTATGCCAAATTCAAAGCAGAATTACCGCAACGGTAATAATACTCATCTTAACATTATGACTAATATTAATCACTAGGATTTATAGAGAGCTAACTGTTCCTTTATTAACTCTTTTCATCTTCACAGCAATGTTGAGGTTCTCATCTTATAGATAAGGAAACCAAGCCACAAAAAGTTCTAGTAACTTCCTCCAAGTTTTGTAGCTGCTAAATGGCAGACCTAAGATTTAAAGCCTGAGAGTCCACCTTGCGAGACCCTGTTCTCTGAAGCATTATACTATAACCTGTATTCCCAAATCTTGTGTTATCCCTTGGAATGTGGTCTGAGGCAGCACACATCTGTGTCAGCAATGTCTCACTTGTGCCTACTGAACTAGGTGATATTCCTGTGTGTTTGTGTGTGCACACTTTATTTCATATGAAAATTCCTCGTGTTCTTAAGCCCAGTCTTCCCCACACTGTAATTGTTCAGTGGGATTTTTCGCAGGCCTACCATTTATCCCTATCAAAGGCCAGATTTAAGGATTCAGTCCATTGACTCAGCCTGATGAGACTTGTTTTGTTCCCTCATTGATCATTCCATACCCACTTTCCAAACTTTGTGCCAATTACGAAACTGATAAGCACATCTTCTAACCTTCATCTAAGTCATTAAAAAATTTTTTTTTTGTACAAGATTGAACTTCTACATTCAGAGGGGAAGGATCCTTAAACTTCTAGGAGGATCTTTATTCTTTAAGCATTTGACACACTCTGCAGCAGGCATCATAGTAGCAATGGTAAATGCAACTCGTAGGAAAAAATAAACTCTTACTTCCTCATGGCATTTTTAGCCTACACGTGAGAGAAATATATTAATCAGATAATAATTCAAATTAATGGTATGTATCCTGAAAACGCTATGCACGATCAGTGGGTCAAAAGTTGTTCCTCTGAAGAGGTGGTTGCACTGACATTGCCACAGTGACCTGGGCTAAGTACAAAGTGGGGAGAAAGGGGAGACCAGCCTTTGTAACAAATTCTCTGGCAAGAGGTGACTTTAAAGTGGTTAAACCACTGTCTTAACAGGATGTGAAACTGTTGACGACAGAGCATTTGCATTAGGGTACATCTAAACAACATTCTAGTTACAGTTGTCCAAATTTGGTGCTTTGTGTGGTGTGGAGATATGCCATAAAGCAATAGTGCCCTGCACTATTAAAAAGTTCCTGCAATGAAACAACATGGGAAATCCTGAGTGAATCAAAGTTGAACTTGTTTCTTAACTGTAGAATTTTCAGATCCTTTGTTATATTTATGTATATTGTGAATCTCTATGAGGGCATTCTAGAATATGGTGTTAACTAAATTTACTTGATTTTTTTTTCTGTGCCATACCTCTTAATATTTTTCCAGTTTTCAGAATAGGTTGGGAAATACTGATCTAGTTTAACCCAAGCCCTTAATACCCACTGCTTCAAGCCTCTCTAAAATAGCCCTATCAGATTATTATTGAGTCCTTGAATAGCTTCAATGATGAGAAATACAACCAATGATTTTTTTTTTCAAATACATGAAATACTTAGGACTCTGTCTAATTATCTTAGTCTTGTGAATGTATCTTGGTTGCTTAGTCCATTGGTACCCAGAAGCATAGAAATGGTAATTCTATTTTGTGATTCCCAGGAGGAGAAATGTATATTCCAAAGGTGAACACTAGGTTGAGGCAGAACCACTGAAGCCTGAATTGGTCATATTTTATTTTTATAAGAAAGCCACTTGATGCTCTACAAGTACCATTTTCTAAACCTCATTAATAAATAAAAAATAAAGAGCCTGCATATGAATAAATGATGAAAGTACCTCCCTTGGTAATTTTTTTAAGTTTCTGAAAATAGTTCCAGTCTTCATCTATAAACTTAATGCAGTTAGAAGAGCTCCTGAGAATGTCATTATGTTGCATGTTTGTTGGTAGAAGTGGAGAGACAGAGGGAACCCCATCACTTGTAATATAAGATACCTTTGAATATGTAGATCACTTACTCAGTGCAGATTATTTACAGTGTTTTTCAAGATACTGTGGATAGTGTAATGTCAAAAAAGGGCAAAATTTATAGATGGTAAGTGAAGAAGATTCAGATGGCATATTGGAGTAGAACTGATCACTTTAATATGCTAATATATCACCACTGTTCCTAGGATAGGCTTCTATTATTACTCATATATCACGTTAGAGTGTTTACATGTCTTTCTCAATACCAGTGTGAGAGGGGGTTTTTTGCCTTTTTTTTTTTTAAGGTCAGGGCCATGTGTGATTTAACTTTGTATTTCTAATGCTTAGCATACCTCCTGATATAAAGGTTTAAGAATTGTTTAATTTTTCATTGTAATGAATTTCATATTCTAAGAATTGTATCTCTGAGACCCAGTAGAATTTCAATCGTGAAAGTTTAACAAAATCACTCTTGATGGCGGTATAAGCCCAGCTGGTAGGTTGAAATCAGAATTTGTGTGGGAGTACTTATACCAAGGAGATTGATAAGTACAGTTGACCCTTGAACAACATGGGTTTGAACTACACAGGTCCATCTATACATGGGTATTTTTGCAGTACAGTACTGAAAATGTGTTTTCTCTTCCTTATAATTTTCTTAATAACATTTTTTCTAGCTTACTTTATTATAAGAATAAAGTATATAATATATATAACATACAAAATATGTGTTAACTGTTTATGTTACTGGTGAGGCTTCTGAAACTCAACAGTAGGCTGTGAGTAGTTAAGTTTTGGGGGAGTCAAAATTTATGTGCAGATTTTTCAGTGAGTCAGTGCATGTGTCCGCATGTTGCATGGGTCACTGTCCTTAACCCCCGTGTTGTTCAAGGCTCAGCTGTACTACAAATGATACCCCCCTCCCCAGTAGGAAGTTGGTTGGTGACCACTTACCAGCCCAACACTTTCTATGCCTCATACATTTGCTCCTCAACTCCATTTCCTTTTCTCTTGCTCTTTGATGCAAGCACTTGGAAGATATTGTGGATTTAGACTTGCTTCTTTAACCTTGGCTGCTCCTGTGCCTGACCTTGAAAAAATTATCCCTGATTCTTTACACACACACATGCATGTGTGTGTGCCTCTGTCTGTCTCTTTATTTCTCTCTCCCAAACTCAGTGGAAACAAGGCTAATTCAGACATTGCCTTTGAGGGAAATAAATTTTGGTTGGAGTCTAGTAATTATGGACCATAGCGTGTACATAGGGAAAAGCATGGATTTCACTATTTGAGTTGGAATCTGCCCTTCACCTCCTTGATCTGTGTCTTTGAAGGAGTTACTTGAACTCACTAATGCTCTGTTCTGTAATCTGTAAAGGAGATAATAAAACCAATAACACCAGTTTACTGTAAGGATTGAGATCATGCATCTAAAATAATCTAACAGAGTGTCTGGTACAGAATAGGTAGACAATAAATATAGCTATCTTATTATGCCATGTTTTTCTTTGAGGATTAGAACTGGATCTTTACTCTGTCAGCAGCACATCTGTGTGTAAATATGAATCGGAGACAAAGGACCTGGAATAGATGCCAGGCTTTGCCACTTAAGGGTTGTATGATCTGGGCAGAACTCTCTGAATCTCAGCTTTCCCACTTGAGAAAGAGGATAATGATGTCTCACTTGCCTCCCTCACAGTGCAGTTAAGAGAATCAAATGATGTAATAAATCTGAAAGAAGACTGAAAACAAATATGAGAACATGAACCAAGAGGTGGCTTAAAAATGCATATATCGGGTCTCCTGGGTGGCTCAGTCAGTTGAGCACCTGACTCTTGATTTTGGCTCAGGGTTCATAGGTTCAGCCCTGCATCAGGCTCCATGCTGCCCTGTCTTGGGATCCTCTCTCTCTCTCTCTCTCTCTCTCTCTCTCTCTCTCTCTCTATTCCTTCTCTGCTTATGCTCTCTCTTTCAAAATAAGTAAATAAACTTTTAAAAATGCATGTATCATTAACAAACAATTCTACCTTTTAGGAATTTAACTGGAAAAACTCTTAGAAAAAGGATACATACAAAATATGCATAAAACAGATAATTGTAGTGGTGTTATTGATAAGAAAATTGAAAATAACCTAAATACTAACTGAGAGAGACTTATTAAGTAGATTAAAACACATTCACCTAGTGCAATGGTCTGTAGACATTAAAGCCATTTTATAATAAACCTTTTATAATAATGTATACCACATTGTTTTAAAGAAGCTATCACTGGGTAGTAGGATTCTTGGTGACTTTTCTTTCTGCTTCTTTGTATTTTCTAATTACTTTATGATTCATATATACCATTGGTATAATAATAATAATAATAATAATAATAATAATAATAATAAACATTTTAGAACATTTTCATTGTGTTGGATGTACTACTTTAAATAGTAAAAATTATAATAAGATAGGTTATAAAAGAGTGCACAAAGTATGAAGAACATAGTGGCAATACCAGTGTGTGAACAGAGTGGGTCATGAGTAAATGTTTTTATATTTTCTGCATTTTGGTCTCTTAACATTTCTGCATTGAGTATATATTACCTTTATAATTAGGATGGAAGCACTACACTAAAATATATCGTGAAACATGGGGTATCAATATTTAGATGTTGTCCTTGTTACCATCTAATCAGCGATATTTACCATGCAAGTGAAGATATTTTTTTTTGAAGATACTTTTCTGATCACCTCCAGAATGGCTGACACTAAGAGGATATTCTAAAATGATCATCCCTTCATCGTCAGAGTCTCATGGTTGCAAGACTGGGCACAACACCTTGAAAATTATTTGATACATGTTAGTGTTTCCTATCTTTTTATATTAATTGGGGAGAGAGGGGTAACTCCATAAAAATTGGACTTTTCAAGTCAATTTAGCTCATTCTTTCCAACTTTAGAAAAGTCTGCTATTATTATACATTAAAGGCAGCATTGAAAAAAACGTGGCCATGATGGTAGGGATAAGTGTGGGGAAGGTTAGCTGAAGTGTGAACCTTATATGGCTACTGGAAAGAAACATTCCATACATGCTTCCCCAGTGGGGATGGCTGTAGTAGACTGTCCTACTCCTATTTTTCTGCTGGATAGTCCTCAATACCAAGGAACTAGATCTCGGAAGCTTAGTTTCTACTGAGTGATCATACCTCCCTGGCAACAGCTTATTGATCAAGGTGTCCTGGAATGACTTGTATGCAAGTAAAATTCTTAAGACACGGGTTGTGTGTATCTCAGAAAGGTAGACATAGCATTGGCAGTGTTCTAACAGATGATCTAGGAGCTACAGTTGCTGGGGTCCTGGAATATGTTCTGACTCCTCATTCCTAAGGCTTGATATTTCAACTCATCTTCCATGTTATGAACTATCCCATTTTCCTTCTAATAAATTAGTCCCCTTTTTATTCTAATGATGAGGCAATCAGTTTCTTTTCTTACAATCAAAAGAATGTTAACTAATGAAGTACATGCCTGTTTAAAAACAAAAAGAAAAAACTGTCAGGTGGATGTGGAGCATGAGATACCTCAACTGTGTCATTGATAATGGACACGAATGTACTTGTCCCAAATCTGCTTTTAGGAAACAGTACAACTGAATAGAATAGACTTACACTGAATATGAAGGTGAATTAGCCAAAGTGTCCTGAGAAGGAATTGCTGTTATGGGGGCTAGGTTGTAAAAGAGGAATCAATATGCATTAAGCTTGAATCATGAATTGAAATGTGCTTAGAAGACAACAGGCAAATTTGGTGGCTAGTGAGAGGCATAGATAGATTAGAGCCCAAAGTTTTGTGAATCTAATCAAGCAAGTAGAGAAAATTATGTTCTGGGGGAAAAAATAAACACAGGTACACACACATACACACACATCTTATATATACATAAATATATATGATATGTGTATATATATATGTGTGTGTGTGTGTGTGTAGATATACACCTACACATCTTGTATAATATATACACACTTACACACACACATCTTAAAGAAATAATGCAGAGCTAAACAATGCTTTTTTAAGTGTAAAAGAAATTAGTTAATATTATAATGTTTCCATGTCCCACACAGATGTTATTTCTACACCTAATCTAATGTCTATTCTAGTGATCTCCATCCATGATTTTTAAGTAGGCCATGACATCTTCAACTATCTCAAGATACACCAAAAGTTTATCAAAGATTCTTGAAACGGAATTAAATGTCATGCCTGCTAATTATAAAAATAAAAGCAGGTACAAGATAGTTTATGTCATAGAATTAAACTGATGGCTTCTAAATAAAGGCTGCTTGTTCATGGAGGTTTGAAACCCCTGATTTGGGAACTGCAGGATAAGGCAAATATATCAAATGATCCAGGCAGAAAAAGCCTTGCTTGTGATGAGGAGAGATTGAGAGCTGGTGACAAAAGCTGTTGAGTTGAGAACACCTTGCCACTTATTATAGTTAAGATAGCTTGCCTTGCCTTGGGCTCTTTATTTTAATGTAGATGTCTGAGAGTGAGTGGGTGATTGAGGGAAATGGAGAGAGGTTATGTGTCTTCACAGGGCAAGATGGCAATTGAATGACTACCAAACCCATCCCCTGTGATGTTAATATATGCACTCATTGTTCCACCCTCTTTTCTAGTAACGGTAAACAACATTTGTCACTTGCAATAGACCACTTTTCACTTCCAAACTGATGGTGAACCCACATTTGTATTTCAAATACCAAAGCTCAGGCTACAGAAGCAAGAGGCCCAGAAAAGATGTATGTGGTGGGTGGAAAGGGAGAGCAGGACAAGGTTCGCATGTGCAATTTGGCAGATCGTTCATAAGTCTGGCCTCCATGACAGGAGATGGCCTAATGCCTCATTAATTCCTGCAGAGATGACGATGATGTATCACCCCCTTTCAGTCTGAAACTAAGTAATGCATTGAAAAAAAACTAATTTGCACATGTTTATTGTGTTCATTAAGCTATTAGTCTTTCAACAAGAGATTTAATAGCAAATTAACATTTCTTTTAAATAAAAAAATATATATCATCCCCCAAAAGTCCCCAGTTAATACAATTATTTTGTGTTTTGAGCAAATGAGCTATAGGAGAAAACACTCGGTACTAGATTGGGGCTGGGAAAGACCATGTTGGGTTTTCATTTATTATACAAGTAGTCACCCTGGGGCATTGTTTTCCCTGAATAACAAATATTTCTGGGGGAACAAAGGCCTCCTGGACATAGATGTGAGAAGGTCAAAGACAAAAAAGATTTCAAAAGGCTATTTTTGTGAATTGAATCATAATAAACTAAAATAAAATGGCTTACCCTAACCATAAGGTTTGTGAGACCTTGGAAATTGACTTTGGTCAGCATTCAGATATCAATGTTTACCTAACATTCGTTTAGCTCCTGTTATGTGTTTGGTACTTGACTAGATGATGTAAGAGTCTTAATAAAAAGGGGGAAAATGGTGTGTATTCTTTCTCTCAGTGAGGTTTTGTTGCATATTTACTATGTGATGCATGCTGTATTGAGCAAGATGCGTAAGTCATGGGCTCTTTTCTTGAGGAAAGTTATAGATGAATTTGGAAGATAAGCGTGTAAGCAAAAAATTCATATCCAATTTACTAAATCTTAAAAATACAAGAGTAAACAAAGTGCTTTGAGAGCAAGGAAGGAAGTTCTGACTCCAAAGGGGAACTCAGACAAAGCTCCATGGGCACAGTGCAGTTTAGGCTAGAACGTTAAGATTGGCACACATTAGATATGCAGAAATGAGTGTTGGAAAATGTGCTCCACAATGAGTGATGCATGGGAAAAAAAAATGTACAAAGGAAAACATGTAATGCATAATGGGAAAAATATACTTTTGTTTGGCTATGTCTTAGTTTGGGCTGCTATACCATAGCGTATACCATATAACAGAATGCCATAGACTTGGTTTAAACAACCAAGTGGTTTGTTTAGTGGTTTAAACAACAAATATTTATTTCTCACAGCTCCAGAGTTAGGGGAGTCTAAGATCAAGGTGCTGGCAGATTCAGTGTCTGGTGAGAGCCATCTTCCTAGTTTCCAGACAGTTGTCTTCTAGCCATACCCTCACGTGGAAAGAGCACAAGAAGTCTCTTTTATAAGGGCACTCTTCTATTCATGAAGGCTCCAACTTTATGACTTATTTATGCCCCCAGAGTCTCACCTCCTGATATTATTGTGTTGGAAGATAGGATTTCAACATGAATTTTGGGTTACATAAACATTCTACTGAAATTACCCATATTCTTTCCTCCATGGATGTCAAAGCATTTTATTATATGAATTGGAGTTACTTGTTCTCCATAGAAACAGAGGAGACATGGAGAGCACATTCACTGTTTAGTGTCCACAAATAAATGCATGTATAGTATTCTGGAAATGGGCTCTACCAGGCAATATAACTATTATATTCCTGTTGAGAGGAAAACCTTTTTTCACTTTCAGTAGTCAACTATCTCAGGGTAAAACAAATTCTAATGTATTTCATTAAATAAATATGACATTTTATAGCAGCCTAAATATATATAGCTCAGGGGCATTGCCTCGTATTCTTCTGTTCCCACCCTCATCAAATCTCTTATTTGTTTGTATCATCCATGGCACATTATGTGCTTTTATTTATTTATTTAAATAAAAAAGTTTTTTTTAACATTTACTCATTTTTGAGAGACAGAGAGAGATAGAGCATGAGCGGGGGAAGGACAGAGAGAGAGGGAGACACAGAATCCAAAGTAGGCTCCAGGCTCTGAGCTGTCAGCACAGAGCCCAGTGTGGGGCTTGAACCCATGAACTGCGAGATCATGACCTGAGCCAAAGTTGGACGCTTAACTGACTGAGCCACCCAGGCGCCCCATATGTGCTTTCTTAATAGACTATTTTATTGCATGTATTCTTTCCCTTAAGTATATTTCTTCAAATGAACCTGGTAAAATTTTAATTTAACTTTAATGAATTATATTTAAAATTAAAATCTAAAGTAAAATTTGCTATATTGATCAATCTGGTAACAGCACTGTGCATTATTCTTTCATTGCCGTATACATACTGCTTTGGTTTGAAGAAGATCCTTAAATTATTTCTGAGAAACGGCTTTATGCTGATTGACAACTGCACAATACTAGTTATTAATATTATTCCATGTCTGATGGATTTCTCCCACCATGATATACTTTACAAGTTCCTGGGGTAAACTTTGATTTGTCACCTTGGGAACCAAGAAAGAAGAAATAAATCTCGAAAAAGCTCAAAATCCATCTTTTTGGAAAAGAGTGAAGAATCAAATGAGTAAATAACATCAACATCAATATTCGACGTCTACGTGCACACCCGAACTTTGAACAACATCTGTCTTCCTGCCACTAATGATTTTGTTCCAGATGTAATCCAAATATGTTTGCAAATGGGGAGCAGAGGGGTTAGCACAATTTACTTTGTAAGCAGTCACTGGTTATAATAGCTATGTTTTTGTATCTTTTTAAAAATATACACATTTTGAAAGTGATATGGCACCCTGCACTGATGTGTTTGAAATGACAGTAAAATAAATCTAAAATTGCCTTTGGCTTTCCTCTGCTGTTCATCTTCTTAAAAAGATATGATGCGGTGTAATGGCAACAATGTGGATTTTGGAGTCAGACATCAGTTTGAAGTCTAGCTGATCAACAGCTTTTTATGTAGTGATATGAACAAACTTCCCATTTCTGACTCTGATTTCCTGTGTGACCTTGAAAAAAGCCATTGTTGTTAATAATGGTAATAAAAGTTAAGAATAATTGAGTATTATGTATTGTATCTTAGGCGTTCTGCTTAGTGATTTATGTGGAATAACTCTTTTGTGGTCCTCATATCTGCCCCATAAATCAGGTACCATTAATATTCCAATTTTAGAAGTGAGAAGGCCAAGACATGGAAAATCAAAGTGATTTTCCCAAAGACCCAGAGTTAAAGAGTGGAAAAATCAGGTTGTCCAATATAAATTCAGAACCACAACTCAAAGCAGCCCCATTCTGCTATCTTCTTCATGACTGTGTCTGAGACAATGCAAAGTGCCCAGCTCCAAAACAGCATCAATATCAGTAACGGTAATAACATAAACCCTTGTTAAGTGCTTACTATGTGCTGCCACAGTCCTGAAAACGTAATGGTTTCAGTCTGATGAATCTATGCTCTAACCGTATGGGGTAGATTCCCTGTAGAAAAAGGAGAGATGCACAGGAAATTAAGCCCTAGGTCATTTGGTTAGTAATGACTAGGACAAGAATTTGAACCCAGGCTTTCTGACTCCTGATGCTATATTTTTTCACCTGTTTAGGTCCGTTGTAAATGTTTGTTGAATGAATGAATAAATTTTCCCTTTCTTAATCCTCATTCTTCACTGCAGAATAGTTGAGATTAATAATAGTTCCCAATTTAATGAAATATACAGATCACAATTTTACGAAGATAGGCATTGTTATTCTGATTTTATGAGGATGCTAAGGGTGGAAAAATTTTGTCAGCGTCACCAAATTTCCTTATTTAGGAAAAGGTAGAGACTGAAATTTGGCCTTCAGAAGCCAAATGTTCTCTACTCCTCACCTTCTCCATGTTGCCTCATCTGAAGTGTGAATGGTCTTGTTGAAAGGTTCTTATTTACTGAAAGTTTTGTCATTGTGGACGCACGCTCTTCTTTAGACCACTTATTCCTTCATTTATTACAACTTGGAAATAAATGTATCCAATTTAGTGTTAGGCAGGGATAGAAGGTAAAGAGCCGAGTCACTGGGATGTTCAAAAGATTTCCAAAAGCCATTTGTAGCCTGCAACATGGAAAATACAGCAAGAGAGACTTGGCACATTGAAATTCAAATGTATCTTTCTGGCAGCAAACTATCACTGGGTCCTGGGAAGCCTGAGTCTGGGTGAGCTGACGAGTAATGAAGCCCTGCGTCTCATGTCATTGACTCTGGCATTTCAAGCACCACATTCATAACAGAAGATGCAAACTGCTGGGTCCCTCTCTACTTCACTAAATTAAAATGGTTCCGCAGGGGAATATGGAAACAGGGATGAAAGAAAAATAACATTCCTTTTTCCACTGTACAAAGAGAAGGTGCTGACAATGTTTATTCAAAAGAGTAACATCTGGAAACGTTGCTGGGACATGGTGACATTATGCCTCGCCATGCTTCAGTAAAGACATCTAGCCTCTTAGAGGGTGAAGAAACAGTATGTTTTGTTTTTCTTTGTTTTGGTTTTATTTTGACTGTATGCAATGAGGTAATTTGGGACTATGGAGTTCTCCCATCCCACCTCATCCCCTCTCTGTAGCAGGCTGGACTTTCGTTTCCATTAGCGGAAATCCAGATGTAAATCAGCTTAGGTTAAAAGGATTTAATGGATCCCGTGATAGAAAATCCAGGGTCACTAGCTTCAGACAATGCTGGATATAGAACCACGAATAATGAAATGGGGATCTGTTATTTCCCACCCAATTGTGCTGTCTCTGCATCTTCTGTTTGGAATCTCTTCTCTTAGAGTTTTTGTCCCCCTATGGTTTCAATATCATCTGGGACTACTGTTTTTTTTTTTGTTTTTTTGTTTTTTTTTTGGTTTTTTTTAGTTCCTGTCTAGCAAAGAGAGAAGTAGGTTTCTTTTCCCAGTAGCTCAAGAAAAATTCCGAGAAAAAGTCCCAGATCGCTTTGTCTCTGACTTGGCTTGCACCAAGTATCTATGCCTGAAATAGTCTTGCTACAGGAATACAACATTTGATTTCCCTAAGTTACCCTTAGAGCTATAGATGGCCTCCACTTCAATGGAACAGATTTCCAATCTAGGAGTTTTTTACAAAAAGAAAATGAATGGATGCTGGGTAATAAACTGTGACCAATGCGCCTATACTTCTAATAGATCTCAAAGAAATAAAGACTAATTAATTTAAAACCAATCACAGAACTAAAAGAATATTGATGTTTCCTCTAACCGAGAGACTGTAAATTTATGGTCCAAGGAAAAAATTTATCCCAAAGATGTGTTTTCTAAGACTTTCAAAGGTTGTTTTGTATTGTAATTGCTTTTTATTGAAGTGTAATTGACATACAGTATCCTGTCGGTTTCAGGTGTACATCATAGTAATTCAATATTTTTTATAGGTTACAAAATGATCCCCATGATAGGTATAGTTACCATCTGTCACCATACAAAGTTATTACAATTTTATGGACTATGTTCCCCATACTGTATATTACATCCCATGAATTATTTATTTTATAACTGGAAGTCATAATTCCCTTTACCTATTTTGTTCATCATCCACCCCCCTCCCCTACTCCCAGGAATCAACAGTTTGTTTACTGTACCTATGAATCTGTTTCTGTTTTGTTTGCTCATTTGATTTCTTAGATTCCACACATAAGTGAAACCATATAGAATTTGTCTTTCTCTGACATATTTCAGTCAGAATAATACCCTCTAGGTCCATCCATGTTACTGCAGTTGGCAAGATCTCATTCTTTTTTATGGCCTAGTAATATTCCTTTGCATATATACTACATTTTCTTTATCTGTTCATCTTTTGGTGACACTTGAGTTGCTCCCATATTTTGGCTGTTGTAAATAACACTGCAGTGAACACAGGGGTGCATTTATCTCTTCAAATTACTGTTTTCGTTTTCTTCAGATAAATACTTTATATTGTAATTTGAGTTAATATATAACATCTAAAAATTAAAAAAAGGAAAAAAAATCAGATTTTTGCAATTATTCCTGAGAAATTGGAAGATGAAACATCTATGAGCCAACATTCTGGTTTGGCAGTTTATCAGCCAGAGATCAGTACTTGCTTTCTCCTTTAACCAAAGTCACATGCTCCAGTTCACCATATTCTCAACTATTATAAATTGTCTCCTAAACACTGAAGCACAATCTAATCAGAATTCACTATAGTTGCCCTGTTTTGGCGGAAATATGTTTCTCTATGAAAAAGGGTTAGGGCAGAATGGGTGGTTCATGCGTATCAAGAACATGGAAACAGATATGTTCTTTGGGAAACTAAAGTAATCCTGAAAGTTTAGTAAGTGAACACTCAATGCACATAATTTATTTAGATTAAGAAAAGCAGGCTTTTACATTTGGAGTCTCAGATCAATT
Source organism: Leopardus geoffroyi (assembly GCF_018350155.1). Classification (NCBI taxonomy): domain Eukaryota; kingdom Metazoa; phylum Chordata; class Mammalia; order Carnivora; family Felidae; genus Leopardus; species Leopardus geoffroyi. Next base: position 78,319,935 of record NC_059342.1, read on the forward strand.
TCATTCACCATCATTTTACAGATGGTGAAACCAAGACTGTAGATGATAGAATCCTGGTAAGATGCCAGGATAAGGACAGGAGCTGAGACAGTGGGCCCATATCTTCTGCCTCCCACTCTCACCTGTGATACATGCTCACACTTATGCACAGGCACATGCATGTGCAGACACACATATTATAGAAAAATTGGAAAGTAGGGAGGAAACCTTTTTATTTATTTAAACTGAAAAAGTAACGTAAATACAGAAAAAAAAAAAACCCTCACTGTAATCCTGCCACACTAAAACCAAGAGATTGTTTTTCTATTTTTCTTGCTAGCTTTAAGTCAATACTCATTATTTGACATTACAATTATGGTATAAATGCAATACTGTGTCCTGTTTTGCTAAAATGTATCATAAGCATTTATTTTGTTATTATATAGTATTCATCATTATTAAATACATAGATAATACCCTAAGAAGAAATGTGCTGTAATTTTTGTAACCATTTGTCTTTTTTCCCTGCAAATTTCCTAAACTTTTCTTGCTCATCTATACTGTCTTCCATTCTAGTCTCTCTTCCAATCAAATGTACAGTGCTTCACGGAAACATCCCCCTCCCCAAGCACTTAGAGAAACAGTGAGTAGGCACGCTTAGGGAAGTTTCATGCTAAGAGCGGGGGATCTTAATCTAGGTTTCAGAAATTCATAAATTAAGAAGGAAAAGCCAAAAAGAATATTTCAGATTGGCAGCAGGCAGAGAAGTATAAAGGAATGACGTTTCTTATTAGGAAAAGTTCCATAGCATGTAGAGCAATTCAAACGTATTAAACCAGTTCCTAAGATTATTATAAATGGAAATACAGAGGAAACTGGAGAGCAAGCATGTCTTGATCTAGGGCTCAAATGATCTGTCCAATATGCTCATTTTCACACTTGTTCTTTCTCTAAGTTTTGACTCTTTTAAATGGGTTCCATCCATGGAGCCCTGGAGAATGCAACTGCCAACCTGATTTACATTCTTCTGGTACCATGACAACCAAGGAAAGAGATGGTATTTCTAGGCAGAAAAGTCCCAGGGAACCAAGACTATGTTTGGTTCATGTAAGCATTCCCAAAATAATTATGGTGGTCAGAAAGATAGAACATTCATTCATTCGTTTATTCACTTGTTTTCATTAGACCTGTGTCATATGATCATTCTTGTGACCTGAGACTGTGTAATCCATGAAAGGGAAAAGAGAGAGAGGCCTGCTGGCATCTGAAAATACTGGCTACTACAGATAGCTCAAAACTGAATGAGTTAGTGTTTGAGGGGGTAGGTGAATGCAGAGGATTAGAAATGGGTAGACCATTCAACAGATGTTTGACTCCTTAATGTGTTCTAAACTCCATTGTATGAATGGAAATAATATGAAAATGAACTAAATGTCATACTAACTCAGAAGGAATTACTTGCTTTGGGAGGTAACAAGAGTGGGAAAGCAAGTGCTACAAATTTGGATCCTAAAGGGAATGATGTCATCTCTAAATACTGTGAGAGGCAGTGATGGAGGAGCTCAGCTTGGGCTGGGGACAGGCAGGAAAGTGTTCTGGGTAAGATGAGCTTTGAAGTATAAATAAGTGAATATCTAATGGCACTGATGAGCATAGTATTTGATAAATATGGGGGGTGGGGTATGACTATAAAGCTGGAAAAGTAAGAAAAAGGAGAAAGTAAGTTTGGAAAATTGAGTAGAACCCATCGTAAAAGAGCCTTAAATGTGAAACCCAGGACACTGAACTTGATTCTTTTTTATTATGAGATGCCTTCAAAAGATTTGATCCCAGGGACACCTGGGTGGCTCAGTTTGGTTAAGCTTTCTTCTCAGGTCATGATCTCGCAGTTTTGTGGGTTCAAGCCCCATGTTGGGCTCTGTGCTGATGGTGTGGAGCCTGCTTGGGATTCTCTCTCTCTCTCCCTCTCTCTACCCTTCCATTGCTCATGCTGTGTCTGATCTCTCAAAATAAATAAACTTAAAAAAAAATTTAAAAAAGATGTGATCCCAATACCTTTGAATTGAAAAAAAAAAAGTATGATGTTAGAAGTTACAATGCATCAAGATGAGTTATTATATATTCAATAGATTATAAATAGCTACAAAAATATGAAAAAAATATTTAGACATGCTATTAAGAAAGGAGGGCTGGGGGAGGAAAAAAGAAAGAAAGAAAAAGATGTATTTATCATAAGATTTGTAAGGCCAGGTTTAGCCAAGGGTATGGTCAAGCAAACATCCTCACCTCATGCACTTTTTTTCTGAGTGTAGTTTCCTAGAGGAAAATAGAGCAATAAAGACTAATATTAAATGTGCATATTATTCAAATCAAGAATTTTAATTCTAAGAGATATATTAAGAAAATGCTTGGTTGGTCAACGGATAAGTATATTCCAGACAACATGTCTGAAATAAGAAAAAAAAATTAGAAACAGGTAATATATTTAAAATTGGGTTATTAATTTAATAAATTATGTGAAAATCATGAATGTTACATCATATTGGAAAATAATGTGGCTATACATGCATTTTATATCATGATTAATATGATATATTGAATTTTAAAAGTCAGAATTAAAGTTTGAAAGAATACATGCCAAACTATGAAGCAGGACTATCTTAAGGCTTGAGGAGTGAGCGAATGAAATAATTTTTATTTTACTTCATGTATGGTGGGGAATTTTGAATATTTCATAGCAAGAATTCATTTCATTTATAATCAATAAAACATGCACATATAAATGTAGCTAAAAGAAAGGAAATTATTAAAGAATAAGTAAACCAGGCAGAAACCAGTAACATGACTGACTGGAAAAAAAGCAGGAAAAGAAGTAGGAAAAAACCTGGCTGTCAAAGTCCAGCTGATATTGAAGCAATTATCTAATGAACTTGAAAAGTAGAAACACCAGTTTAGACAATTGAGGTAAAAATTTCACTTGAAAAAAAATATGTCTGGCTGATCTGTTTGGCAGATATCAATCTGCATATCAAATTATTCTCTGGAGGAAATAAAATAGAAATATTTGACTATGCAGTAAGGATAGACTGAGTGTTAAGAATGCTGGAGATATCAAATCTGAGTTTGCAAAACATTAATTAAGCCATTTGGATTCATATTACAAAAGGCACTTGCTGTTTAGGAAAAGAGTGACCCTGGGGTTCTTTTAAATAGCAAGTGTTTCTAATGCAGTTAAGAAGCAACTACATTTACAGAACTTTCACTAACCTAAGCTTGTCATGACCATGGGCGCTCACGAAGAGGGACACACCTTTAGTTTCCCTGTCCACGCGTAATGTGGGTTTCCGTTAGGCTGTGGTCCCGTGGACCTGGTCAGAGTACAGTGGCAACGCTGATACTTGGGTCCATCGCTGCAAATAAAATGGGATGGTTGACATTTATCTGGTGAAATTAATCAACACACACAGACACTCTGAATAAATCAACCTTTAAAACTCATAAAATCTTGTGTTGTGTAACATTTTATGTACTTGGGAAAAACATTTTTGTAGTGTACAGACTTTTGGAATTAGAAGGGCCTCTGACACTCTTATAGTTCAATCTCTTTGTTTTATATCTTTAAGAAATAACCTGAAGGAGTTAGAAAACTTGTCCCAGGCCAGCTTTCCCATCTGTGCAAAATGTAGAATTAGAGAGATGTCCCTATCTCCAATTCCACCATCTTTTCCTACTAAACAATGTGTTACTTCATTTGTTTTTAGGGTTACAGCTTTACTTTGACATAGGTAAAGCAGAGAGTGTTTATTAATAGTTGCCACTCATAATTGCTAGTTACTGTAGCTAAAAGGCTTATTAAATCTTTCCCTGACTAGAGAGATACAAATACATACACACTCATGCATCTACCACAAAACAAACAAAATTGCATTCTAAAACTCAAGTTCTCACTTTGTGATCTGAGGTTGTTTTTTCTCCCATCTAGCCCTGTTATCATCTTTAAAGACCCCACCCACTTCCATACCTTCAACAATTATCTATTTGTATGTAGATAATATCCAGTTATTCACCTCCGTCTCTAGTATCTTTCCTTAAGCTTTAGGTATGTGCTTCCAATAGTCTTAATACTTCTCTCCAGTTCTGGAGAAATACTGAAGCCAAGAGAGAGAAAAACAGAGAAGGAAAGAGAGTTCTAAGGTATCTGATTTTCTGGATCTACTTGAAACAAGCAAGATCTTCCCCTTCATGTTCTGTAATTTGGTAACTGAATTGCTACATACTATTTTTATCTTTATTTTATTTTTTAAATGTTTATTTATTTTTGAGAGAGAGCTGGGAACAGGCAGAGAGAGAGGGAGAGAGAGAATCCCAAGCAGGCTCCACACTGTCAGCACAGAGCCCAATGAACAGCTTGATCCCATGAACCCTAAGATCATGACGTGGGCCAATATCAACACTCAGATGCCTAACGCACCGAGCCACCCACGCACCCCACTATTTGTACCTTTAATTCAAGTTGGGTTTCTACTACTTACACGGCTGACTGTGGTAGAGTATTATCTAAAACAAACATAAAACTGGGGTGCCTGGGTGGCTCAGTCAGTTAAGCGTCTGACTTTGGCTCAGGTCATGATCTCACAGTTTGTGAGTTCGAGCCTCGCATCAGGCTCTGTACTGACAGCTCAGAACCTGGAGCCTGCTTCAGATTCTGTGTCTCCCTCTCTCTTTGCCCCTCTCCTGCTCATGCTCATGCTCTCTCTCTCAAAAACAAAGTAAACATTAAAAAAATATACATAAAATCATGTATCTATGTATCTATCTGATTCCACCTAGACATACTGATAGATAATAAGGATTTCCACTATACCAATGTGGTCACAATATCTCTCATTCCACAGGCTTTTATGCAGTGTAACTTTGTAATTACTCCATCAAGAGGTGGGGCTTATGTCTTCACCTATTGAACATTGGTGATTGTTTTGACAAGTAAAATTCGGTGGAAATCATGCTGTGCCAGTTCTAAGCAAAGCCTTGAAATTTTAAAATTTTTTTTTAATGTTTATTTATTTTTGAGACAGAGCATGAACAGGGGAGGGGCAGAGAGAGAGGAAGACACAGAATCTGAAACAGGCTCCAGGCTCTGAGCTGTCAGCACAGAGCCCGACGCGGGGCTCGAACTCACGGACCGTGAGATCATGACCCGAGCCGAAGTTGGATGCATAACTGACTGACCAAGCCACCCAGGCGCCCCAAAGCCTTGAAATTTTTATGCAGCTTCCTCTTCCTGCCACTTGGAAGTCAGTCACCAGGTAAAAAGTGTGACTACCCTGAGATCACTTTGCTTTGGGTAGCCCAAGTCAGTGGAGTCCTCTTATGTTAGAATACTGAGATGCCATGTAAAGGGAAGGAAGAGGAGAGGGAAGGAGGAAGGGAGAGAGAGAGAGAGAGAGAGAGAGAGTGCCACATAGCACCAAGGTGTCAGACATGTGCCAGACATGTGTGTTAAGAAGCCATCATCTTGAATGTGTACTTGGAGCCTCAGCTGTCCCAGTTGAGACCACAGAGATCCAGGGACAAAGCGCCTAACCAAGCCCTTCCAAATTTCGGATCCATAAACTCGTGAGGAAAAACCAAATGACTGCCTTGTAGTCCAGAAAGTTAGAAAGTAGTTTGTTAATAGAAATAGATAACCAAGGCAAATAATGTAGGCAAAAAAAAAAAAAAAAAAAAAAAAAAATCACATAAATAGGGAATTTCAGAAAATGTTCAGAATATAACAGAGAGGTCCTTTCATTTTAGTTAGGAAGGTGAAAAAACATAGGAATAAATAATGTTACAGGAATAAATATAGGATGGGGTTGATTTGAGAGTGGTTATGAAAAACAAAGTGGCATTGGCTTTACTGTCCACATAACCTAGATCCTCTGAAGATCTTGCTTGTGGAAGTGATGAGCATGATCTCAGCTATGAGAGTTAAAAAGAGTCCAGAGTCTAGAGCCAGATACCTCCTCTCTAATCCTGCTCTGCCACATAGAAACTACTGACCTCCAGAAAATTGCTTTCTCTCTATTTCAGTGTAATCACCTATAAAATAAGTATAACAGTGTTACCTAGGCCATAAGGTATCATAACGATTAAATGAGTTAATATTTACATAGGGCTGAGGGCAGTGACCAGCATATAGATGCATCATCTATGTGTTGGTTAAATTAAAAAAAATTGTGCAGTTACCTCTGGATGTAAAGGTAGGATCCATTCACCTGCTTCTATTTTGTTTGTTTTGTTCTTTGCTAGCATGTTAAATACAGGTAGTTTTTTTTTTTTTTTTAATTAAAAAAAATTTTTTTAACTTATTTTTTTTTTTTTTAATTTACATCCAAGTTAGTTAGCATATAGTGCAACAATGATTTCAGGAGTAGATTCCTTAATGCCCCTTATGCATTATGTAGTTTTATTTTTTTTATTGTGGTAAATATATATGTGTGTGTGTGTGTGTGTGTGTGTGTGTGTGTATGTGTGTGTGTGTGTGTGTGTGTATATATATATACATAAAATGCAACTTATTTTTAAATTATTTTTTATTTTTATTATTTTAGAGAGAGAGAGCACAAGCAAGGGAGAAGGGCAGAGTGGGGAGAGAGAGAGAGAGACAGAGAGACAGAAACACAGAGGGAATATCAAGCAGCCTCCATGCTCAGTGTGGACCCCAACACGGAGCTTGATCGCACAACCCTGGGATCATGACCTGAGCCAAAATCAAGACTCAGATGCTCAACTGGCTGAGCCACCTAGGCGCCCCAGCATACAACTTATTTTAACCATTTTAAGTCTATGATTCAGTGGTTCCAACTGTACGGGAATTGTTCTCAACCTTCACTACTATGCATTTGAAGAACTTTTTCATTGTTACAAAGTGAAACTATGTACATATTAAACAATAGCTCTTCTTTTTACGCCCCAACCCCAGTCCTTGGTAGCCTCTATTCTACTTTTTCTCCTCTATGAATTTAAATATTCCAAGTACGTCTTATAAGTGGAATCATATAGGATCTATCCTTTTGTGTCTGTCTTACTTCACTTAGCATAATGTTTCAAGGCTCACCCATGTTGTAGCATGTATCAGAATCCCATTCCTTTAAAAGTCTGAACACTATTCCACTATGTATACACACCACGTTTTGTTTATCCCTTCACCCATCAATAGACACCTGTATTATTTCCACCTTTTGGCAATTGTAAATAATTCTATTGTGCATGTTGTTGTACAAACGTCTGTTTGAGTCCCTGCTTTCAGTTATTTTTGGTATACACCTAAAGTGGAATCATTTGATCATAAGATTATTCTATGTTTAATTTTTTTGAGAAACTGTCTCACTGTCCTCCACAGTGGCTGCATAGCACTGAACAAGGGTTCCAATTTCTTCTCATGAACACCCTCACCAATGCTTACTTTCTTTTTCTTTTTTTGGATAATAGTCATTCTAATGGGTGTGAAGTAAGCTTCAGTTGAAGCTTCTTATAATAGGTGATGACTAAGTTGAGATTTTAAGAGTAAGTAAACCTTGGCTAGAAAGCAAGTGGGGAGGGCATTGGGAGTGTTCCTGCCAGAGTGCACAGCCCATGGAAGGCTGTGAGACAGAGAAGACACTGTATAATCAACTCATTATTTTTTTTCCCAGGGCCAGAGAGGGTAGTATGGAAAGTGGTAAGAAATAGGGATGGAGACATAAATTGAGGCAGATTCTGAAGAGCCATGTTTTATAGGTTGAATTTTATCTATCTCCTCTAAAATATCTATATATCTATAACTATATTTGTGCTGAAGTCTTAACCTCCAGTACCTCAGAATGTGACCTTATATGGAAGGAGGATTATTGCAGATGTAATTAGTTAAGAAGAAATCATACAGAGTAGAGTAAGGTGGGTTCCTAAACCAATATATCTTATCCTTATAAAAAGACAGCTATGCGAATACAGAGACACAGCAAGAATACCATGAGATGATGGGGGATTGGAGTGATGCATCTACAAGCCAAAGATCGCCGATTGCTGAAGAGTCACCAGATCTAGGAAGGGGGCAAAGGAGTACTCTCTTATAGGTTTCAGAGGATAGCATGGCCACTTTACCAATATCTTGAGTGTCTGGCTTCCAAATTGTGAGAAAATTAATTTATGTTGTTCAAACCACTCAATTAGGGGTACTTTGCTGTGGTAGCCCTAGGAAATCAGTACACCATGTTACAAAGAATGGGAGTTATCCTGGGAGAGATACTGAGCCAGTGGAAAGAATTAGAAGAGAAAAACGGTGGTGAGGCTAGGTGGGGGGCTTACATGGTAGAATTGAGAGGATATATTACAAAGCTGTAGTCATCAAGGCAATTTGGTACTGGTACAAAAACAGACACAATGGAAAGGAATAGAAAACCCAGAAATGGGCCCACAACTATATGGTCAACTAATCTTTAACAAAGCAGGAAAGAATATCTAATGGAGAAAAGACAGTCTCTTCAACAAATGGCATTGGGAAAACTGGACAGCAACATACATAATAATGAAGCTGGACCACTTTCTTACACCATATACAAAAGCAATTTCAAAATGGATGAAAGACCTAAGTGTGAGATAGGAAACCATTAAAATCCTAGAGGAGAACACAGGCAGCAACCTCTTTGACTTTGGCTGTATCAACTTCTTACAAGACATGTTGCCAGAGGCAAAGGAAACAAAAAGCAAAAATGAACTATTGGGACCCCATCAAGATAAAAAGCTTCTGCACCATAAAGGAAACAATCAACAAAACTAAAAGACAGCCTATTGAATGGGAGAAGATATTTGCAAATGACAAATCGGATAAAGGATTAGCATGCAAAATCTGTAAAGAATTTATTAAACTCAATACCAAAAAAATAATTCAGTTAAGAAATGGGCAGAAGATATGAATAGACATTTTTCCAAAGAAGACATCCAGATGGCTAACAGACGCATGAAAAGATGCACAACATCACTCATCATCAGGGAAATACAAATCAGAACTGCAATGGGATATCACCTCATACCTGTCAGAATGGCTAAAATGAACAAGTCAAGAAACAACAGTTATTGGTAAGAATGCGGAGATAGAGGAACCCTCCTGCACTGTTGGTGGGAATGTAAACTGGTGCAGCCACTCTGGAGAACAGTACAGAGGTTCCTCAAAAAGTTACAAATACAACTTCCCTACAATCCAGCAATTGCACTACTACAGGCTACAAAAATACAGATTTGAAGGGGTACATGCACCCCAATGTTTATAGCAGCATTATCAACACTAGCCAGTAGCATATCAACAATAGCCAAAATGTGGAAAGAACCCAAGGATCCATACACTGATGAATGGATAAAGAAGATACACCTACACAGAGCAGAATATTACTCAGCTATCAAAAAAAAAATGACATCTTGCCATTTGCAATGACATGGATGAAGCTAGAATGCATTATGTTAAGTGCAATAATTCGGTCAGAGAAAGACAAATACCATATAATTTCATTAATATGTGGAATTTTGGAAACAAAACAGTGGATATATGGGAAAGGGGAAAGAGAGAGAAGCAAACCATAAGAGACTCTTAACTATAGAGAGGAAACTGAAGCTTGATAGAGGGAGGTGGGTAGGGGATGGGCTAGATGAGTGATGGGGAATAAGGTGTGCACTCGTGATGAGCACTGGGTGCTATATGTAAGTGATGAATCACCGGATTTTACTCCTGAAACCAATATTACACTATGTGCTAACTAACTAGAATTTAAATAAAAATTTGGAAGAGAAAGAGGGTAGATTCAGATAGATGAACAGAATAGATGTGAGATGTTTAGTCAGACAAATATCAGGACTCAGGATAATAGTGAAAAACAAAACAAGATAATGATGATAGAATAATAACAAGTACTTTGCAAACACAGAGATAAACACGTAATGGTGAATTATTTCATAAAACACACCTATAATATAGCTACTATTTTTAATGTTGTATTATTATAATGCAAGTGAGTCTTGGAGAGAGAATTGTCCAAAGACAAATAGAGAATAAATGTTCAAAACATGATTTTGACCAAAGCAATTTTTTTTCTTTCCACAGCCTGTGGTCTGACCACTTGGCTGTACTTATCTCGATCAGAAGGAAGAGCATGAGGGTGAGAAAGTGGACCAAGGAAGACATTTATATGGAGAAATTTTAAAAATGTGTAAAGCTTGGATGATCAGGTGAAGGAGAAACAGACGGTGTCATTCACACAAACAAGAATGTTGAGGTTTGGAGCAGGTGCAGGTCAATGAAGAAGGAAACCAAATTCTTTTTTGTCAGGGACAGAAAATTGCATCATGTCCCCAGCCCTAAATGAGCTTGGTCATTTCCTCCCAGTGCTGCCTCCATCCTGTCTCAGCCGCTGCATGAATGACGTGCAGCTGCACTCCCTCCCCTGTGTTCCAGGAAAGCATCTGGAAATAAACAGCACTTAGCCCTGCTGCCGAGACAAAGGCATTGTTTCTTTAATAACATGTCTCTTTGGAAACCGTCTCTAGACCTACTTCAGAAGCCAGGCTGTGCTGACCCTGACATGATGTAGCTTGTTCAGTTCTGCTGGGAAAAGGATTATGTGGGGGCTGTGGTGGGCATAGCTCTTTCTCCTAAAGAGAAACGAAATGGGATTTGGAGGTGTCGTTGGTGAGAATCCCTTAGACTGCAACAGGCAGGTGCTCATTTAAGACAGCAGATGGTGGGGCCACAGTTTATTTAATGGCAAGTGTTTGTATGTGTGTGTCTACGAGCATGCTGCTGGAAACCCAGCAGAAATGAACTAACACCCAACCAGTGTAATAATGAGAGAATTGACAATTGTCAATTCATAATCTGAATCGGCACCTGCTGATATTTACATCACACAAGTCTCAGTGGTGGGGAGGAGCTACCATTTATTGAGCACTGAGTGTATGCTCGGCATCCTGTTATCCCACTTACTGTACATGCATCAGTTAGCTGCTACAAAAAAAGAAAAAAGTATTGTGAAACAACCCGCCACAAAACTTCAAAGGTATACAAAATAAATACTGATTTTTTTTCGTAAATCTGGAGCCAGTTGGTCAAATTTTCTCTTCTAAACCAGACTTGGTAGGACTCACTCAAGTGTCTGTAATTAGCAGTGTTTTGGCTAGGCAACTCTACAGATCTTAGGAGGATGTCCACATGTCTGGAGCCTTGGCTGGAATAAACAGACTGATTAAACTCTGTTCCACTTGTCTCATGCTCCAGCAGACTATGCCAGATACATTCTCATGGGGATGATTGAGAGGTAAGAAAGGAAGCTAAACACTTGAGCACATTTTAGAGTCTCTGTGTCACATTTGTTACTTCTTTATTAAGCAAAGAAAGCCACAGGGTGAAGTCAGAAGTCAGAGTGGGAGGGGACAGGAAAGGGTATAGAATTTAATAGGGTCCATCAATGTAGTCAATCTACCACAGCATACTTTTCCATTTAATTCCCATGAAACTTCTATGACCATTTTAGAAATGAAGAAGTTTAGGACCCTTTAATGTCATACATTATTTAAAATTGCAAAGCTATGAAGTTAGGAAGCTAGGACTCAAAGTCAAGATAACCCTTGTCAATTTGTGTTGGTTTGTCTGTTTCCCTTATATTATGGGGATTGGACTCCCACAGAATAAGGGCAGAGACTCATAAAAGTAAGGAATGTCCTGGAAGCCCAGTGGTCTATGACCCAGAGAGTAACAGAGAAAGGCCTGTATTAGGAAGCCTGAGTCACCTGGGGGACACAAAGATAGGTAAAATACAGAAAGAACGTGAGACTAGGTTTGAAAGTTAGCAAGAACCTACCTTGAGTATTGTTATCGAGGAAACAACTTCAAGGTTTCTGGATGAAGAGTTTCTAGGATCTAGGCAGATAAGGAACCATACATCCAAGTGGTCAGGGATCAGGACAGGGTTTCAAGTCAAGGAGATAATCAAGCACTGGGTAGGGAAACCCAGCTTAAAACTAGTCATTGAGTTTCCATTGCCTTTAGCAGGGGATCCGACATCCTTCACACAGCCTCTTGTGTGTTACGTGGGTTGGCATCATTTGGGGCCATTCTTCCAATTATTCTCGTCTCAGCAGATTGATGTCAATGTGTCATGTCCTTTCTTGCTTTCAGGCATTTATATGTAAATCTTCCTCATACCTGGGACACTTTTTCCTAGCCTCTCACGGTTTCTTTATATGGCTAACTCTTACGTGTTTTTCTTTTGGTTTTTGGTTATACCACATTAGTTAAATGTCATCCCCATACTCTAAGAGAATTCCACAGCACCCTGTACTTCTTCATCATAACAGTCTTCATAGTTGGACATATTTGTTTCATTGCCTGTCTTCTCTTTGGAATAAGGGCTGGCAAACCTTTTCTGTAAAGAGCCAGATGTGCATATTACACAGGCTTTGCAGGCTATAAAGCCCCCATTGTTACTACGCCATTCTACTATTATAGGGCAGGAGGGGCATTAACTATATGCAAATGCATGGGCATGTCTGTTTTCCAGTCAAACTTCATTTATAGAACAGGTATTGGAATGGATTTGATCCATGGTCATGGTTTGCTAACACTTGTTCTGGGACATAAACTCCATAAGAGTCAGAAGAGTTTGTTCAAGTTGTTCTTCACTGGGTTTCAGTAAGCAGCACAGAAATGGCACAGAGTAGCTGTACAAAATATTTATTGAATGGATCAAGAAATGTAGTCTTACAGATTGGGTCATTCTTGGATATATGGGGTGTCTGTGATGTAGAGAGCTCAACATTTGAATTCAGGACTTAGAATCACAACCTCACTGGACTGTGGAGCCAAGACTGTAGGATCACTTTTCAGACATGTTTGAAGTGTATCTAGGCCTCTAGGTGATGCCCATCAAAAGGTAAAGACATCTAGGGAAGGTCTAGTTGGAGGAGTCAATCACATTTATTTAATTTGCATAACTTCTGTAAAAATTACCGCAAAGTTGGTGGCTTAAAACAACAAAAAAATGTATTATTTTTACAGTCATATAGGTCAGAAGTCTGACATGGGTCTCACTGGGATAAAAATCAAGGTGGAAACAAGACTGCATTCCTCCCTGGATGCTCTAGGGTAACATCTGTTTTGAGGTCAACTACAGTCCTTGGTTCCTGGCTCCCTTCTTCCGTCTTCAAAGTCAACAACGTTGCATCTCTCTGACCATTTTTCCATAGAGAGAGCTCTCTCATCCAACAGTGAGGAAATATTCTTTACTTTTAAGGATGCATGTAGTTAGATTGGACCCAGATTAGAATCTCATATTTAATCAAAAGGCATGATTTTAAAGTATCTATAAGTATATAATTATTAAAAATATCTTACTTTCCAAACAGGCAATTTTACAAAATTGGATGCGAGGAGCAAAAAGTATTAAATGTGAGCCATTATGTTCTTAATGCATTGTACATGGTACTGATTTTTTCCCAAGATTAACGAGCTATAATTGACATAGAACACTATCTAATTTTTTTTCCACAAAGACAGAGCAAGACTCACTCTATGCATTTTGTTTTTCTTTTTTTTTTCTTTTTTAATTCATGGTTTATCTCTGAATTTAGGAATTGCTTTAAGATTTTGTTTTAGTTTCAATTTTTTATTTAAATTCCAGTTAGTTAACATATAGTGTAATATTAGTATCAGGAATAGAGTTTAGTGATTCATCACTTAATATCACACCCAGTGCTTATCACAGCAAGTGCTCTCCTTATTCCCATCACCCGTGTAACTCATGCCCCCACCAACTCCCTCCTCCCCAGCAACCCTCAGTCTGTTCTCTATAGTTAAGAGTCTGTTTTATGGTTTGTTTCTCTCTTTTTGTCCCCATAATGTTCATCTGGTTTGTTTCTTAAATTCCCCACATGAGTGAAATCATATGGTATTTTTCTTTCTTTGACTGACTTATTTTGCATAGCATAGTACACTCTAGTTCCATCCACATCCTTGCAAATGGCAAGATTTCATTCTTTTTTACAGCTGGGTAATATTCCAACAACTTCTTTATTCATCAGTCAGTGGCATTTTGGATCTCTCCATAATTTGGCTATTGTTGATAATGCTCCCATAAACATCAGGGTACATGTAGCCCTTCAAATCTGTAGTTTTGTGTCCTTTGGGTAAACACCTAGTAGTGCAATTGCTGGATGGTAGGGTAGTTCTGTTTTTAACTTTTTGAGGAGCCTCCATGCTATTCTCCAGAGTGGCTGCACCAGTTTGCATTCCCACCAGCAGGGCAAGAGATTTCCTCTGTCTCTGCCTCCTCACCAACATCTGTTGTTTCCTGTGTTGTTAATTTTAGCCATTCTGACAGGTGTGAGGTGGTACCTCATTATAGTTTTGATTTGTATTTCCCTGATGATGAGAAATGTTGAGTAGCTTTTCATGTAACACTGTATAATTTTAAACTGTACAACCTGTAGATTTGATATACTTACATATGGCAAAATAATTGCCACTGTAGCCTTGAATAACACCTCTATCCTGTCACAAATTACCTTTTGTGTGTGTGTGTGGTGAGAACATTCAAGATCTATTGTCTTAGCAATGTTCAAGTATATAGTACTATATTATTAACTAATCACCATGCTGTACATTATGTCCCCAGAACTTATACATCTTATAACTGGAAGTGTGTACCCTTTAACCAGCATTTTCCCATCTCCTCCATCCTCCAGCCTCTGGAACCAACATTTTGTTTCTATTTTTTTTTTCTTTAAGATTCCATATATAAGTAATAGCATACTCTATTTATCTTTTTCTGAGTGACTTATTTCCCTTAGCATAATGCCCTGAAGGACCATCCGTGTTGTCCCAAATGGTAAAATTTCCTTCCTTCTCATGGCTGAATAGTATTCCATTATATATGCTGCATCTTCTTTATCCATTCATTTGTTGATGAACACGGGTTGTTTTCATGTTTTCACAATTTTGAATAATGCTGCAATGAACATGGAAATGCATGTATCTTTTTGATACCCTGTTTTTATTTCCTCTGGATATATGCCAGAAGTGATATTGCTGGATCATATGGTAGTTGTAGTTAATTTTTTGAGGAACCACCATACTGTTTCCTATAGTGTCTGTATCAATTTACATTCCCACAAATAGTGCATGAGGGTTCTCTTTTCTTCACATCCTCACCTTTTATCTTTTTGATAATAGCCACTCTAATGGTGTGAGGTGATATTGTGATTTTAATTTGCATCTCCCTAATGATTAGTGATATAAAGCACCTTTTCTTGTACCTGTTGGCCATTGTACATCTTCTTTGGGAAAATGTCTATTTAGTTCCTGTGCTTATGTTTAAAATCAGATTTTTTTTTTGCTATTCAATTATATGATTTCTTTTTGTATTTTGCATATTAACCCTTTATCAAATATATGATTTTCAAATATGTTCTTCTATTTTGTAGGATGATATTTTTCATTCTGTTGACTGTTTCCTTTGTCGTGCAGAATCTTTTTTACATTTGATGTAGTCTTTTGTTGCTTATGCTTTAATATAATATAGAAACACATGTTAAGAACAAGAGAGGAGAAAGACCATTTGGAATTTAAATTCTCAGAAAGTTAGAATATTTTTCAACCAAGAAAAACTGAGTTCCAATCTCAAATTCTACCTTTACTATGGCTGAGGCTTTATTATCATTACTGACCTGTGTGGATCTCAGTTTTTTCAACTATAAAACGATACTAATATTTACCTCACAGTTTTGTTATAAAAATTAAATAAGGTCATATCAGCTAAGTATTTGGTATCAAGTAGTTGTTCAATAAATACTAGTTATTCCAATCACATACTATTGAAGGATACTGGGTACCCGGTTAGCAGAGGAGGCATCAAATTCAGATTTCTCAGGGGTAGCTTAAAGGTGTTTGCATTACAAAAGTAAGCCACAGAAGGAAAATGCTGAGAATGTAGAGTAAGCACATTGATAAGTAGTTCTAAGTAAAAGCAATTTCAGCCTGAGACCCTTAGGCTGTCTTCTCTCTCTTTGGGTGACTGTCAAACCCCAGAGATATGGCTTCTTATGGTAACGGATATAGAGACAAATTATGCTCCGGATAAGGTCGTGTTTTCCTTAACTACACTTGAAGTCCAGGTGTGTCAACTTACTGTCAGAATGAAGCACAAGAAATCTTGATAAATTTAAAGCAGAAGACAAATTAAGGTGTGAGAATGCGTGTGCATGTGTGCACAAATGCATGCGTATATGTATATTCGGAACAAGTAAAACTGATGTATTCCTGGAAGGTAAATTCTGCCCTGTCTTTCCATTCTAGTATTTATGAAGTCAACCAGGCACTTTTCCAATTCACTTCATTCTCCATTGCCCATTTATCCCATTTATTGAATCCTTGGGGGATCTCCAGAGAGCACCCACCAGTTGTGCTGATCATGCCTAGGGCTGCACAACTGTCTATTAAGAACTTGATAGCATAAACTCCTTTCAGATCCATTATAAAGTAGTTCTTTCTTCCCAATGACTTCTGGTAGCAATTGGCTTGAAGAAACAGCTTTAGAAGAGGTATTAGCCAATTTGTGAGATTTAAATTTGAAACAATAAAGGAAATGAAAGAAAAAAAAAAACAACAGAAACTATTCCTGAGATAAAATACTATGCTTTTAGTATACAGTCTAACAATTTATCAAATCAATTAACACATTTTTATTTGTAATAGTTCTTTGAATTTCTTCGTATTTCCCTCACATACATAAACCAAACTAAAGAGCACAACTTTAGGTAGAACTGATTTTATCATTCACATTTAATGAATAAAAAAAAAAGTTATAACCACATCTATCTAAATATCCAGCAGGACTTTGTACTGAATTTCTGTATTTCTAAAGTTACCCACACTGTAGGTGACTTCCTTACAACTAAGACAGGCTAATAATTGAATACAGGATACTTGGGGTCTAGTACTCATGAAAATGTCTTTTTTGAAGACAAAAGCAAAGGTCAGGCTATGAAGTCCAAAGAAAATATGTACTCACAGTACCTCCTTGCTAGAGATATTAATTGTAAAGTTCACAAAGTTCAACCCCCCACACATTAACACTGGTAGATATTAATTACCATGTTATGATTTTAATAAGACTGTTACTGGCAATGTTACTTTATGTTTTGGTAGTTTGGTGGAGTGTGTGTGTGTGTGTGTGTATGTGTCCAGAAATTAAAATTAGTGTGATAGTTAGGGGGATGGAGAACTTATTCAACTCCTTAGAAATGTACCTCTGGAAATATATTATAGGAGCTTTCTGTGACTATGGCATCATGGAGAAGCAAAGTGCTGTGGTCTCCATGGTGGGAGGCAGTGAATTGAAAGAGTGATTTAGGGCCTGTTAACATAAATGAAAGGAGACAAGCCTGACCTATGTGCAACAGCCTCTCCACAAAGTTTAGACAAGGCAAAGATGTTTCTTTTCTCTCTGTCATTCTCTCTCTGCAGCCAGCAGATGAGTATTTCATAGTGAAATAATTCAAAGTGAAAGAACCCATGGGTAATGCAGCAACAGTCATCGAACATTCCTTAAGCCATTTGATCTCACTGAAGCATCCACATGCCATATCTGCCTTTTTGCAGACAAATTCCATGCATTCAATTGGGTTTAAATCTTTCTTTCCATTCTGCCTCTGTCCTGTCCCTAGATACTGATAGGATTATCTAGCATTGGGCAAAACATGAGCATAAGTTTTTTTTTTTTTTTTAATTTTTTTTTTCGACATTTATTTATTTTTGGGACAGAGAGAGGCAGAGCATGAATGGGGGAGGGGCAGAGAGAGAGGGAGACACAGAATCGGAAACAGGCTCCAGGCTCTGAGCCATCAGCCCAGAGCCCGACGCGGGGCTCGAACTCACAGACCGCGAGATCGTGACCTGGCTGAAGTCGGACGCTCAACCGACTGTGCCACCCAGGCGCCCCGAGCATAAGTTTTAAAATGGGCCCTTTTATAGTCTTCGTCAGTGTCTCAAGTCAGAACCTGATTAGTCCCCCACACTCAGAATCCCATACAGCTTTATTCATCAATGCCTAAGTAGTTGTATATAAAGTTAAAAATCTTGTAGTCATATACTTTCTCCACAAAAGTTTGTGTTTTAGCAAAAATATTATTGACATTTACTGAAACTTAAATATATGTTTGTCCCCAAAATGGATGGTATAAGATGTCACAAATAGTACGTTCTCAACAAACATTTCACCATAAATAATGTATTTGGATGTGTACTTTGACTAGGAAGTCTTACAAACTCAGAAACTAAGCTTGGAGTTAATTAATGGAGAAAATATCGAACATATAATAATCAGAAGAAACATTTAGCACAAATGATGGAAATCAAATATATCCATTTGCATTACCTAAAACATTTCCAGGTTTGGAGGGGAAAAACAAAAACAAAAAAACAATGAATAAAATGGTCACACTCATTTAATGCTATAAAATGATATATCTTCCGCTTTCACTCTCTCTATGCTTTCGGCTTTCTGTTATACATTCCAGACTGGCTCACATGTTTGTAGAAATCAAATCTGTTTGGATTCTTGGACAAGCAATTAATGCTTTCCCATACCCATAGAAAATCATATTCAGCACCACGGATAGAGCAAAATTGCTCCTTTCTGAACTACAGCTGTTTCCTGAATTTTTTCCCCCTGCTAAGACACCCAGACACACGTCTGTCTCTTAATTGCAAGAGGGGTTGTTACAAGACATCTTGAATTTTAACAACCTATTTTAAAATTAAGGAAATGGACTAAAAGCAGACCAGGGAAACCTTAAGTACTTTTGCAGGATGCAAAAATTGACATCCCAGAAAGTATGTAAAGACCTTCAGAGACAAACACTGATATTATACATATGAACAAATGGGTGCATAGTTAAAAATTCTGATCTTCATAAAAAGGGAATATCTCTTAGGGCACCACTTTTTTGCCATGCTATATGTTTATTATTGTTTATTTAATGTTTGGTAGGTCTTTACCTGTGCTTCTTTTAGTTATGATGTTAATTAATGACAGATTATTAGGAATATATTATCAATTGAGACAGCAGCTCATTTTATTAAAATAAATACTGTAAATCAAAAACTAATATTTGTGTTAGTTTAATGATTTCCTTCAGATAGTTTTGTGCTTTTTATGAAGTCTGATGTTGTGATTTTATAAAGAATTCTAATAGTGAAAGGAAAAAAAATTGAAAGTTTGGTTGACTCATATGTGCAAGATATAGTACTATGTGCTTTCTTTGGTTTATCTCATTACATTTTCATTTAATCATCAAACTTTGTGGGGAAATACATATTTTTCTCTAAGTTATAGATATGAGAACTGAGACTTGAATGGCTTACATAATTTGTCCAAAATCAAACAGTTGCTACCTGTGTATATGTTTTTGTGTATTTTAACAGACACTTTTGTCATATTTACTATTGGCCAAGGATTTTTTTAAACAATTTATAAGAATTAAAGGAATTATTTTGAAAGTATTGCTATTATATCCATTTTATAGATGTGGAAATGGAAGTATCCTAAAATTGAAAATACACATTTACCTAAAATCCCACATTCACAAAGGGATGAAATCAAGATTGGAACCCCAAGAGTCTAACTTCAAAGTCCACACCTGTAACCAACATCCTAAGCCTTTGGAAAGGTTACTCTAAAGTCTTAAAAATTACGTACTTTTTAGCTATTTACTGCTTACATTCATCATGTGTATCCCTTTTAATGCAAGGAACTTTGAACCATCACTTCATCATTATGTATAAACAATTTTTTGTCACATCAATGCCTCATTTTTCTTTAAGATTTGGGAAGCTACTTCATTGCTTCCAAAAGCACTTGGAATCTTAGTTCAGTTGTCCAGAAATCTAAAGGACAATCAATGCAGTTTTGTTCTTATCGTGTGCATCCTTGTCCACCATCAAATTTCAAGCCCTCTGACCTGCTCTTGCCCCCCCCCACACACACACACGCACATGCAATTACATATGTTATCATGTTATCACTTTTGTTTATAATAATCTATACTTCCTGCTTTCTGTAATTTCTCTTGGCTCTTCTGTGCCAGTTATAACCTCAACTCCCTTATAAGTGCCCCCCCCTTTATATCAGAAACCTTCTTGCAGAATGTTCCCTCACCTTCCTTTGTTTCTGAAACCAACTTTCCCCTGACAACACTTCTTCTCTGAAGCCTGTTTATTATTTCTCACCTTATAGTCTCTGAGGTGATGTCACCATTCTCTAGCTTGTCTTTGCTTCTATTACAAATCTTTCTTATGTTCTCTTATAAAAAGCTCTTCTTTGAGTCTCACAATCTCCAACTGTGCATTTTATTGATTTATGGACCCCTTTTAGTATCTTATACAAGTAACTGACCCTTTCCTTCCAAAAATGCACAAATGTTTTTAAAACAATATTTGTGTTCCTAGTTATAAATATATAAGTCTCATAGTATCTGCCAGAATCCCTGGATTTTAATCTCTCTTTACTACTCATTAATGTCATATATTGAACACTATTTCATTGCACACACCATTTAGGACTTGGATTCTTGTCTTCCGCTGAACTCCACCTCTCACCTTTAGTCTGAGTTAGATCACCACTACAGCCATACTACACTCAACATTTCTCAACCTCCTTGAATCAACAGCCTTCAAAGTCACTTCCTTAAGTAACCCACCTTAGAACACACTATTATACAACAGTATCAACATCAAATATTTATTGATCTACAATTCTATATGGGACATGTAATAATAGCATTTAGTAATATAATATGGTAGACATTGTATTTAAACAGCTTATATGTATTAACTTTTAATTCTCATCATGATATTTATTAACATTTCTGATTTTAATAAAGAAAGTAAGCCAAGATTGGTTAAATTGCCTATCCTGTTTTATAGACCTATATAAACATTCTAGAAGCTAGGACTTTAATCAAGAAAAATGTGGCTGTGAGGCCCAGTCTCAACTATATCACTATAATGCAGGCTTTGTGGTCTATGAGAAATTGACATAAGTAAAGAACTTAATTGTGCTGGGTAAATAAACAGTCAGATTGCCTTTTGATGTAGTTGTGTAGTGGTATGCCTAACACAGGGCCTAAAATGTAGAAGGCAGTCATAAATATTAGTAATGTTTCTTTCCATATTCTTCAGGGTGCCTTCATATAAGGATTATTCAAAAAGAAAAAAGAAGCTAGCAGCAACTATTTAGACACTGAAGAATAGACTTTAAGTGTCTAAAGATTTTAGATGTGCATATTTTAGATCTTCAGCTGCATGCGCAGAGATTTATACACACTGTATCATATCTACGCAAGATTGAAATTTCTCATCCAAGCTCCATTTGTTGAGAACCTGAAGCCCTGAGAATGTTTCCTTTGACAAAATCCCAACGGCTCTTAAATCATCTATCTCCAAGGAAAGTGAAAGAGAAGGGATGCATGGGAGGCATGAAGGAGAAATATCATTTTGAGAAACAGAATCCCCAGGGAAATGGGGCCGTTCTGCTAAAATGAATTTATCAGCCCCTTGTGATGCCCCTTGCTAACACTATGTATTGTTTACTCTGTTCTTTTATTCCTTGTCCCTGGGAGGAAATTTGGTATTGTGCTTGCCTTTTAAACAATTTTGAAACTTTTATTCACTACCCACTCTTAACTGTTGTACCTTACTACTGCCTGATCTGCCATCTCTAAGTGCTACCTTATGCTGGCACTTTTTTTTTTTCACGAAGACTCTCAAATATTCCAGAGTATTTGCAGAAAACAACATTACTTAGCCTGGCATTCAAAGGTGCCAGAATATTCTCTGTATTTTCCAGTTGTTCCGATATTACATAGATATCTTTCCAATATTACATTTGCCATAGGAAAAAATAAAGATTTTCTTATTCATTTATTTCCATCATTTTTACATTGTTTCATCAAGTTACCAGGCTTTTCCCCCCTCCTGCTTACATTCTCTTTCTACACAATCTTAAAATCTGACCATCTTAACTCTGATGACTTAGAAATTGACATCCCCACCTTAGATGTATACTCTGAATTACAGATACATCGACATAATTGCCTTATTCACATATCCATTCATGAGACGTGCTGTTTGACCTAAGATAGGTTACTTCAGTTCTCTTTGGTGTCCTTATTTGTCAAGTGGGGAGATGGGTCATGTCTCACACACAGGATTGTTCTGAAAATTAAAGCAGCCAAGATCTGTAAAATGCATAGAAGAGTGCTGAGACATAATGACTGTTATGTAAGTGTTACTACTTTTGCTATTTTCATGTTTAACCTTGCAATCATACTATATGCAACCCATAGTACTTGGCCATCCCCCAAAACATGCACAAGCATCTTTTCCCCCAGTCTTTTTTATGTAAACAATACTCCCTACACTCAATCTCTTTGGCCAAAACTTAGACATTACCTTAAGTTTTCACTTTCCCTCCCGTCTGATATCTAACTTGTCACAAACTCTGGTCTATTATGACTCAGAAAAATATCTCAAGTTCATTTACTTTTGTTTTCCACCTCTACCACTATATAAAAGCCATCATCACCTCTCACCTGGACCTTTGCATGCACTTACTAACATTTCTGTGCTTCCACTCTTTGCACTTACTTCTTCTGTTCATGAAATAGCCAGAGCGATCACTTAAAATATAAATTTAAATTTTGAAAATTCACCCATGGTTTCTCATTGTTTCTAGAATAAAAACCCATACATTTTACCATGGCCTAGAGAATATTCATAGTCTGCTTCTATGTTACCTACAAGTTCATTTGATACCATTTTCTCTGAATCTCATTGGATCCTAGACCTATTAAATGTCCTTTTCCCTCCATCCAACATGCAAAGGTCTCTCCTACATCTGAGACATTGCATGTGATGTTTCATTTGTTTGGAAAATTATTTTATACACTTTTTTTGGTACATCTGCCCAGTTTTCATCATGGCTCAAAATTATATGAGCTCACAAGCATACTCAAACCTCATATGAAATGCCATGTCAGACAGGATTTAGCTGATCATTCTATTTAAAGCAGGCTCTCCCTGTTATGCTTTATCTCATCTTACTTATTGTTTTCATAGAACATAGCTCAATTGTAATGATCTTATTGATTTATAACATAGCTTTTAGTGTATGTCTTCCCCTTAATTTTTTAATTTTTAAAATTTTCTGACTTCCCTTTTAGAATGTAAGTTCCATTAGGGCAAGAGTCTTGTCTGTCTTATTCACTGCTGCATCCCCATCATCTTGTTCTCAACAAATATTTATTGACTGAGTGAAAGACCCATGTTACTTTTCTTCCTGAACATCTATGTCATTCAACTGGTGAAATAATTTCTTATAATGTGTTATGCATTGAAATTTCCCTCAAGTTTAACTTATTGCTTACATTCTTATTCCTCTTCTAAATTCTAAGGCTCCTGATAGCATGGGCTTTTGATATTTATGACTGTATTACCAATGACAAACACATGACCACTTGTATCATGATGCTCATTAAATGATTAATCAGTGGGTGAATGGCCCATGTTTGGAATACAGTGTGATTAAACCAAGCATTAACTTAATAAACATCTATTAAACACAGTATATGTTAAGCAAACCTTAAGTCCTAGAGAAATATAAATGTTTAAGACAGGCATGGTTTCTGTCTATATCATGGACCTTATAGCTTATGCTGGGTTTTCTCAACTACTGACACTATTGCCTTTTGGAGCTGAAAATTCTTTGTTGTGGGGGGCTATCTGATGCATTATAGGGTGTTTGACAGCATCCTTGGCCCCTACCCACTAGATGTGGGTGATATGCCTTCCCCTTCTCATTTATTACAACCAAAAGTATCTTCCGACTTTGCCAAATGTCCACTGGAGGGCAAAATCACCTCTGGTTGATAACCACTGTGCTAATGAAAGAAACAGATATTGCTATGTATGTAGATATGCGCTATGGAAAAAAGGTAAAAGCTGAAATGTTAGAAGATAGATGAGAAGACTGGTTTAAATTAGTGGGTACAGGTTGTCAATGGATTAGATGTTACTGATGATTAATTGATAGGCTTTGTCCTACAGGATGAGTAGGAGGCCAGGTAAAGGACTGGAGAAAGAAGGTTTCAGGTAGAAGGAATAACATGTGCAAACCCTGAAGCATGAGAAAATGTGGTTTATGCAGAGAACTGGTACCCAGCAACTGAGGTCCAAAGTAGCTTGGAAGGGAGCTGGAAGTTAGGTAGAGACAAGGCCACAGAGGGTACTGTGAGCCATTATTTTTTTTTTTTTAATTTTTTTTCAACGTTTATTTATTTTTGGGACAGAGAGAGACACAGCATGAACGGGGGAGGGGCAGAGAGAGAGGGAGACACAGAATCGGAAACAGGCTCCAGGCTCTGAGCCATCAGCCCAGAGCCCGACGCGGGGCTCGAACTCACGGACCGCGAGATCGTGACCTGGCTGAAGTTGGACGCTTAACCGACTGCGCCACCCAGGCGCCCCTGTGAGCCATTATTAACTTAGGATTTGATCCTTGGATTAATGGGAAGAAGGTAGAGTTTTAAGCAGCAGGGGTGAAACGAGAGAATCCAAAACAAGATTGGATTTCTATAAATCATATTTTGTGGCTGCGTGATGGCAAGGAGGCTATTACAGGAATTAGGGTGGAAGACAATGGTGATTTAATCTGGAGGGTTGGTGTTGGATGTAGAGAAAAAGTGGATGTCTGATAAAATTGCCTTGCTTGTATGGATGAAGAATTGCGCAGATCTGTACAATTCTCAAGGGAAAATATCACCTAATGTGAAGATACTCAGTGCTGGCAAATCCAAGGGGGTATTTTCTTGAGGAAGCTTCGGAGCTTATTTATCAACTTTCCTGCTTTGTCTCTTTCACACTCAGCCCAGCCCCTGAATCAGCCCACAGGTTTTTCTCTTGCAAACCTCACAGATGGTTCCCTCTCTTTCTCCCCTCTGGAGAAGCCACGTCTCCTTTTCCCCCCAGGTGTGAGCATGTGTGTGTGCTCAGTGTGGAGAGTGGGGAGCAAGTCAAGCAGAACGGGTCCCAGAGTCCAGGGACCTGAAGCACAAATGATTACAGGGAAAATTGTGGGTTGTTTCCTTTGGCCATCCACCTGCTTTGAGTGGTGCAGTTAATTAGCAATGTGAGCGCAAGCTGACAGCTTTGGCAGGGAGCAATAATGCAGTGGGAGGTGAGGGAAGGCAGTCTTGCTGGGACGTTGTTCCTGATTTATAAATACACCTGATTATTATGGTGGTGCCCATTTGTGATTTCATAGTTAAGGGTCTGTCACTTGTCCTCATCGAAACCCCTTGTTTTCACAGATTTCTAACACAAATGAAAGAAATTCATTCCAGCTCCAGACTCAGCCTACAAACCAAGTTTTGTTTTCAAACATTAGAAAAAAAAATCTATTAGATTCACATCCACAAGGAAATAAGGACAGGTTACTGAATTAGCTCAACCTAAGACTAGTTTTAATGTTTTTTGCCTGTTTTTGTTTAGTTTTGGTTTTGTTGTTGTTTTAATCATAGACCACAGAGTGTCTTCACCAGAATAGATGATAGCAATCAATTGCTTCAGCTCTCTTGTTAAAAAAAAAAAAAAAATGGGTACAGTGAGGCACACTCTGAAGTTTTAGAAAATGCTTTTACTCATTTGTATATTCACCCACTGGTCATTTACTGAAGAGTTATTTAGCTCTGGGCACTGGGCCAGGAAAGGGGCAGACAGAATACAAAGTAAGGCCAAGTTGTTGTCTTGGAGTAGCTTAAAATTTGGAAGAACACAAATGTAATCACTGCGTCTATGGAAAAAACAAAAACAAAGAAAAACAAACACAACCCAGGCATGGAATGTGTATAGAATATTGTGAGCATTTTAGAGAAGAAAGTGAGTGACTGGACTAATATGCATCCAAAAAGAGGAAAAACTAAAAACTAATAGTAGTAGTAGTAGGAGTAAGGAAGGATTTAAATCTTCATTCAGTCTGTTTTGGTAAAGAATTTTAACTATCCCTTTACTGCTGTGAAATAGAAGTCATGGTGAAGTGGAAATGGGCAAGGAATTTACCCAGAATAGAATTCAGATCTCCCCCGTCACTGTCCCCAAGAAACAGAGATCTGTTTCTGATTCCCACTCTTCCCCCTCCCCCTTAAGTGTAACTCTGACAAACTCTGGAAGAAGGGAGAAATTACTTTAGCAGTTACTAAGTATTTGAACTTGATTTATATCCAGGAAATTTCTGTGATGTCACCAAGGGCAGTTTTGAGAAACATTTTAAAGAGTAAGATTTTTTAATAAAGAAAAGTGCTATATTCATGAAAATTTGTGAGGCTAGGGAGGGACATGTAAAAAGTCTAAATATCAGGAAGGTGTTCAGAATGGAGAAAATAGACCCTAGCTGTCTAATTTCCCAACTATTTCCCAGCTTCAAGGATGGCTGCCCATGAAGAAATGAGCACAGAGGCGGGGACCAAAATCTCTGAAAGGTCTACCTATGATTTGAGCTTAGCCTCTCTATTGGCTCAATGCCCTCGTCAGCTGGTGGCTCCTTTCTCATGAGACTAGAATGTTTGCCACTCAAAAACCTACTTCTTTTTTAGATATTTAGTCTTCCCATATGAATACCTCATTCAATTAACATTAGTCATCCTTCTATCCAACAGCCAAGAAGGAAAGTGATACCAGTCCATGACCTTTATTCTTCTACCCTTAGTCTTATTTTGTAAAGATGTTTCCTTATAATGCCCCCAAAGATGACATGATGTGGGGGAGGGCTCCCACACTTGAACTCAGGGACCAGAAGGTTGAACTGAACATGGTGGAGTACCTCAGACAGTCGGGAAGTTTAGAATTATTGCAACTATTAACATCAGTCACCCTCTTATGTGTGAGGTACAGTGCTCATCATTACACGCATTACCTTATTTAATAGTCTTAAGCTTCTTTTTTGTCCTAATTGTATACTTAAGAAAACTGAAACCCACAGAGAAGAAATTTTCTCAAGGTCATGTAACTACTTAGTAGTAGATAATTCAAATTGACTGTTCAGATACAACGTCAATATTTTTTTTTCCATTTTCTTTGCTGTATCTTAGCCTTCTAGCATTGTTATATCTCTTTTGTAAAATGAGAAAACTGAGTATCCTTGTCTCTTGTTTCTTAGTCTTTATTATAAGGGCTTCTCTTTGTCTAGAGCAATAGTGTGTTCCTTAAAGCATTTACTCAAATGGGTATTAATAACACTTCTTCTTGTGGTTGGAGTGGGTAAAAATGTGTCTGGGATCAAAAAACCTTAAGATATGGTGGAGTAAAGTATGGATTCACATCTTGGTAGCTGCAAGTTTCCTTAGAACATCTAATATTCTAAAGAGAATTGAATGTCTATAGAAGAGGCAGAGGCTGAGAATTTAAAAGGTAGCATTAGCAAACATATTTAAGTCCACAGAATCCTTTTTTAAAAAATCATTTTGTGTACTTATGACATTTATTTGCTCTGGAATACATTTGGGGACAGACTGGGAGAAAATATTAAGTCCACATTTATGTGCACATTTATGTTCACCAACTCCTTCCTTAAATTCCAACCTCAGCCAACTTCTCTTGTCTAATCCTTCCCTGCACACACAAATACAACATGTCTACACAGCCCTCCTTCTCTTACTCCCAAACCTTCGCACCACGGACACACATAGGACCTCTGAGTTCCTTGAAGACACTGGTGTGTTAAACATGCCCAAATGTTTTCACAGAAATGCAACCTCCTCCTAGATGGTCCTTCCGTCTGCAATCACCACCTTAGTAACAAGTGTATATTCAACTTTCTATGACTCTGCTACATGTCACTTTCTCTTGAACCCACTCCTAAGAAAATTTCGTAACATTACCTTGGCCTGTCCCTTTCCCCAGTGTGATTTTTTTTTTAAATCTTGGTAACGCACCAATGAAGACTTTAACTCTGCTGGGAATTAAGGGTTTTGACTGATATCTGAGCTCTTTGGGGGTCTTGGTCCAGAGCCCACATAAATTCCAGAAAGCAGTTTCTACATATAAAGGCATTAGAATATTAGAAGTGCTAAGGATGCAAGTGAAGTCTAACTACAATCTCATTTTCTCATTGCCATCAAACACAGGACACTTTTTACAACCCTATAACCCACCTAATATGATCATAGCTGACCTATTCCCCAAATTTAATCCTATACACATAACCTTGTCCCCAGCTTAGTGCTATTCGAGACATTATATCACCAAACCGATCCCAGCCTTATAACCCATTGGCCCATTAATATACTTCTAATCATTCATTTATAAAACATAACCCACCCAAACAACCCTATAACCTTTTTAATGGATTCAGAACCAGCCAATTACCAAACTTGATCTCATCTGCATAGTTCCCATCACCTCTTAATGAGCTCTAACTGGCCCTGCAAGTTTCAGCATTAACAAAAGCTATTCCATTCAATTTGTGGCCTTTTATTTGATTTTTTAAACATCAAATACTGCACCATTTTTTTAAAGTCCATTTTTTCCAACTCATCTAATTCTCTTTTTTCTTGCTTGAGAAAATTGGAATAATCCCTAATATTGTAGTTCATTATCTTTCCCAAAAGGATGTGAGAAGAGTTGTATAAAATACATATATTTTCAGGTTCCGCGACTAGCATTTGAACTCTCCATTGGACTTAATGGAGGCTTTCTCATATGTGACTGAGGATAGGCCTTGAATTATTTTATTTCAGTGGATTCTTATAAAAACCTACTTTAGGGTTACATGTAGACCTGTGGGCCTTTCCATTTGGGTTAGATAGAACTGAGCTCAGAGTATTCCATGAGAAATGTTCCTTCCCCTGAGTTACCGTAACAAACTTGATAGAATTAAGAAAAAAGAAGGACAAAGCAGGGTATATATGAAGCAGATGGCAAGTTAGAATCTTTGTTCAAAATTCTATTTCTCGACAATTTGCATTAAAACTATGGATTTGCACTTTTGAGGATGGGGGTTGCCACGTGCTTTTTTTGTTTACTTATTCATGTGACAAACATTTACTGAGTGCCTACTTATGTTGACGGGGCTTTGTAGGCTTGGGGCAGAGAATTTACACTAACCTAAATCTGTGGCAGATCTTTATCACTTGACTATGTTTTGTATCTTCTCTGGGGTTTGTGGGTATATGTGCATATATGTCAATATCTGATTATTTGATTAGATACATATTGGTGTATAGTAAATTAACATATAGTTAACGTAGCAAATATTTGCTGCATGTAGCCATGTAGTAAATATTTATCAAGGGCTGTTTGCCAACTAGCATTCTTGATACCCTGAAAATAAAGTATTATTTTTCTCACTTATTTCCATTTGGGGGGAGTGATGCTCAGAGAGCTCAGTAAACTTGCTCAGGATTTTACAAAGTAGCTGAGGTAGGATTTGAATCCAGGTCTCTCTGATGTAAAAGCCCAAGTTCATTCTCTCCTATCACACTACCTGCCAAGCAGAGTCATTTCAGAGAGGGTAGCTTGTCTATTCCAAATTCTTTATATTCTCAGTGAGGAAATTAAGGCCAGAGGAGAGAGGTGATTTGCCCCAGGCTTCATCTATAAAACTACACAACCCAGAGCAAGATGGCTTCTCTAGGAAAGAAGATGGTTGTCTCTAAAAACACAGCATCCTGGCAATTCAGATCAATTGTGTCCACAAGTACAACAAGAAGAGAGAACAAATGCCCTGTCATCCAACACCAGCAAATGGCCCTTCTGGCATTGATTCACTGAGGCATAGGCCTCCCGGGGGAAGAATGCATTGTTCATCCTGCCGGCCCAGCCACATTATGCTTACGGAGATGAAGAACCACATATCAAAATTAGCATTTGTGCAAATGATCACACAATTCCTTCAGGCCTGCTGTGTCCCCTTAATAGGCCCATCTTTCAATTATGAAGTGCGGATCAGTCAGTGTTCTTCTATAATCTCATTATTTTTGTTATGTTGACATTATACAAGGACTTTTTTTTCCCTCGCACTTGAAGCCAGGCCTATCAACATGAAATGGTTATTGAATCTATAGAGGGAAAAAAATGGACATATTAATTTTTATATCTTCAAATCAGAACATCTTTGATATGGTCAGGATTAAGAGTAAAAGCATCCATATTTAAAACTCTACCCCCTTGGGCACATCTGTTTGAGAAATCAGGTAGCTTACCTTTCTCCATCTGTCATGTACCTATCCTTCCACTTCCTGATCAGATCATCACACAGACTTGGCTTGGTCAGATCTCAATATGAATTTCTCACAAGGCATTACCTTTCTTCAGCAGCATTTACTGTCATCTCTTCTTAAATCAAAATTGGAAACCTCAGTCTTCTATCAGTTGTTTTTCTTCTGGTCCTAAAGAAAGACAAAAACTCTTACATCAGAAAGTACTTAGGGGCACCTGGGTGGTTCAATGAGTTGGACATCGAACTCTTGACTTCAGCTTAGGTCATGATCTCACGGTTTAGGAGTTCAAGCCCTGCATCCAGCTCCCTGCTCACAGTGAGGAGCCTCGTTGAGATTTTGTCCCTCTTTCTCTCTGTTCCTTCCCTGTTTGTGCTCTCGGTTTCTCTCAAAATAAGCAAACAAACTTTAAAAAAAGTACCTAAAATATTTGAAATTGTAATCATAACCTCATTTCCAACACACACAAGGCAAGCTTAATAACAGTTTTTTACTGTGCCCTCAGTACCCGTGTGGCATGGCTAACTGAGATTTATTCACGTAAACTCAAACAGATGATCAAAGTGTCTTGTGCATGTGAATCAGTGTATGCATGTGGGTGGTTTAGAAAACCTAACCAGTTGCCTGCTGCCACCATTCTATAACCGGGTGCCATCAGGTACCGCTCTAGTTAACTTGGAACGATGCATAATTGATATTACTAGAGATAGTATCTGCAAATTTTCCTCTATTTTTTGTTCAATTTTGAAGTCATTTCAAACTTATAGCAATCTGCAACAATCATACAAAGACTGTTTTTTTGTTTTGTTTTGGTTTGGTTTGGTTTTTTTTTACTGCCCGAAAGCACTGGAGAGTGAGTTGTGGACGTGATGTCCTGTCACCCTAAACACTAGTGTATAAGTCCTATGAACATGGACGTTCTCCAACATAACTTCAAAAAAGCTGCCAGAATTTTAAAAAAATTAACACATATTACTAATTTCACATACTCCTTTCAAGTATCTTTAATTTCCATAAATGCCCATTAGAGCAAAAATGGCTAATCTAGAATCATGTGTCACATTTAATTGTCATAAATTTTAGTAGCCTTCAATTGACATTAGTTCCTCAGTCTTTCCTTGCCTTTAATGACCCTGATGCTTTTGAATATCACAGACTGATAATTTTACATTTTATAGAATGTCATTCAATTTGGATTTGTTCAATGTTTCCTTATCAGATTTAGATTATAGATTTTTGACAACAACATAAAAATTGTGATTCTGTGTTCTTCTCATAAAATCCTATCAAGTGATACACAGTTTCAATTTGTCCCACTACTGGTGATGTTAACTTTGATCACCTGGTTTAGGTTGTATCTATAAGATTTTTCCACTGTAAAATTACTTCTATAATAAGTATGATACGGGAGTTATTTTGAGACTAAGCAAATATTCTATTCCTTATCATACTTTTACCCACTGGCTTTAGGATTTACTACTGTTAGTTGGAGAAAATAATTATTCCTCCAGCTGCCAAATGGTGATTTTTCTATCACTATTATTCCTTCTCCATTTATTAGGTGGCATTCTAGTGGAAGGAAAAGTGTTTATTTCTTCCCATTTATTTGTTTACTTGTATTAAAATGGACTCATGGATGCCTATTTTATTCAGTGGGTTATAATCCAGTAGCATCTCTGTTTAATTTGATGCCTAGCTTATTCCAGTGGGAGGTCCTTCTGGCTGCTTCTGTGTCCTTTTTACATGTCCACAATATTCTTTGTACTTATATTATTTCTGGCACACCAAGCTGCATAAGGCTCATCCTAAATTTTGGGTTTCACAACCCTGAAATCAGCCATTTCTCTAAGGATCTCAAGTTCTTTTAGTGGAGAATGTTTTTAGAGACAACGATCTGTGTTGGTTGTGTTCATTTATCTGGGATGTCACTATCCCTGGGCCCTCTTGGTAGACCACTGAGATAAAATGTGTGTGTGTGTGCATGTGTGTGTGTGTGCGTGTGTGTGTGTGAGTGTTTTATATATAGATATATATACATACACATATACACACACACACCTATATATAAAACTCACACACACACACACTGTATATGTATATATATGTATGTATACATATATACACACACATATATGTGTATATGTGTATATACATACACACATGTGTATGTGTATATATCTATACACACACATACACATACACACACACCTATATATACATATACACATATATACACACATATATACATATACATACACACATACACATATATGTGTGTATATATACGTATACATACATATATATACATATACTGTGTGTGTGTGTGTGTGTGTATATATATATATATATATATATATATATATATACACACACACTCTGCACACCTACATATTACCACCAGACACCCTCTTTACCGATTCAGGCTCCAGTATATCTATTAGACATTGACCTCCTTACCTACAGATGCAAACCTTGATCCATCTCACCTAATGACTTTTGTGCTAAATGATTTAGGAGAGAATGGATGACAGAAAATAGAAAGAAGGAAGGAAAGAAAGAAAGAAGGAAGGGGAAGAGGGAAGGATGGAAGGAAGGAACACAGGCAGGCAAGCTCTCATATTCAAGTTTAGTTTTACTAAAATGTCTTGAAGAGACACATGAAGAGTTTCTGAAAAAATAAAGTCGAGCCAAATCACTCAATATTTACATGCTGAACATGAGAACTTTAGGTATAATCATAGTTTATATCAAACTTTTAACTGCCATCATGTTTATTTCATATCATATGACTTAATACTAAAATCATTAATTTGATATCCCTGTGAACTTTGCTCTTGCTAAACTTCCTTTTGGAAACACTTGTATTTGTCAACACTACTCTTAAAGCATGGCACCACAAACTGTACATATGTATGTGTGTCTCTCTAGGAAGCAAGTAATACGTTGCAATTACAATTCCAACTTTACATTGAGCACTCACCTTTCTTTTTTTTTTTAATTTTTTTTAACATTTATTTATTTTTGAGACAGAGAGAGACAGAGCATGAACGGGGGGAGGGCCAGAGAGAGAGGAAGACACAGAATCTGAAGCAGGCTCCAGGCTCTGAGCTGTCAGCACAGAGCCTGATGCGGGGCTCGAACTCACGGACCATGAGATCGTGACCTGAGCGAGGTCGGACGCTCAACCGACTGCGCCACCCAGGCGCCCCGAGCACTCACCTTTCTAACAACATGACCAAGTACTGTATTGGCAGCTTTATATATACAACAGAATTTTAGAATGTAAACTTTGACTAGGGCCTATACTGAAAGGATATTCTAGACTAAGAAGTCAACATTTCAAAATAGTGAATGATAACCTGACACCTTTTCAACCTTTATCTCTTATTATGGGTATAACACCATCATCAAATGGAGAGTGAAGGAAGTATTTTGGAAATAGTTCTGTGTATGCTTTCAGTCTTACATTTTTCCCAGGGCACCATTGGAAAGGGCTTCCCTGTGCACTTCACAAGAGTACATGGGCCTTTTTTTTTTTTTTTTAATTTTTTTTTTTCAACGTTTATTTATTTTTGGGACAGAGACAGAGCATGAACGGGGGAGGGGCAGAGAGAGAGGGAGACACAGAATCGGAAACAGGCTCCAGGCTCTGAGCCATCAGCCCAGAGCCTGACGCGGGGCTCGAACTCACGGACCGCGAGATCGTGACCTGGCTGAAGTCGGACGCTTAACCGACTGCGCCACCCAGGCGCCCCCATGGGCCTTTAAGGAAACCATTTGAAGAGCTTGTTGAATCTCCATCATGTTACTTACGCCTGAGTTGTACCTGAGAAATGTAAACATCAAAAGCCTGGATAAAGTGACCTATGTCCTTAGAATAGACAATTGTAGTTTGAGAAAAACCACCCTCCCCATCAAAGGATTATGGCCTTTACCCTAAATCAGATCTGGGCCATGCCGTAAAGAGTACTGGTTTGGAGTTGTCTAGAATTGTCCAAGAGGTTTGCCTGGAAGGAGGGGCATGAGGACCAGAGCAGACCTGAAGACTATGGGCTGAACAGCAGAAGGTAAGTTGGCAGAGATGAGTCATGAATATTGAGGTGATGGATACTCTGAATCAGGGGAAGTAGTGCAGGAGGAACTCAGGATGGACACAGATAGCATTAACCATCCGTCATGCGAACACAACGCTGATGCTAGGTCTTCAGCCAATGCCAGTCATGGAGGAATGTTCCTCCTTTCTCCTTCCCTGTCCTTCACCCCCACTCTGATTAAGAGTGTTTAGAAGCCAGAATAAAGGGAGAGGAGCAGATGCCTGTCCATGTACATCTTTGCCTCCAGGGTGTGAGACTAAAGCAAGCTTGGAAGAAGGAAAGGGAGAAGCTTTAAATTTATATCAAGTTCTAGTTCATGAGGATTGTAAGGGACAGGGCACATGAATTATTAAAATGAGGCAGAGGTTTATAACTGTGTTACCTTAGAACTTTTTCTATCATGACCAGAGTAGATAAGGTGCCTGAGGGCAGAGAAAACAATTGATGTGCTAGAATGGATTGTAGGTTACTTTATAATTACACCTTCTATGACATACTTGATCAATGAAAGATTATACATGCATTGTATCATTGAAAACAACCCAATTTTATAAATGATGCAAATGGCTCAGGTATTTGCTATGATTCTGAGTCACACAGCTCTTTAGACGGAATAGGGATTTGAATTTATGTTTAACTCATACTTAAGCCCGAGCGCATAACTACTGGGAGCCCTGTGAATTTGTGTCATCCACATACTGATAAAAATGATTTGATCACTTTATCGAGTGTTTGGAAACTTGAGACAGAAATTCACGAGGCCCAAGTCCTGAGGGGTTGGGAAAGTCCCTTCTTCCTATGGACAGAAAACAAACAACAAAAACAAATGAAAAGCATTTATAAAACGTAGTAAGGAAATGTACAACTGCTTAGGAAATTTAAAGCTACTGTATGAATATATATTCCAATGTTTAAATTCAGCGGTCTTGTGCTCGCTTTGGCAGCACGTATACTAAATTTGGAACGATACAGAGAAGATTAGCATGGGCCCTACGCAACAATGATATGCAAACTCATGAACTGTTCCATATGTTCATTCATTCATTCATTCAGCGGTCTTTTAAAGGAAAAAAGCATCATTGAAATCTATAAGCACCACTTCCTTATTACTCCCCAATTATATTAACAAACAACAACCATGAAAAACAACTGAGTGTTTATCCTATACTCAAACTAAACTCATGTTTTCAGTAGCCTGTACTCTTCATTTAATTTTTTAATTTTTACTTCCACAAACCTCTTTTCTTCTTTCCTCCCTCCCTGCCTTCCTTCCTTCCTTCCTTCCTTCCTTCCTTCCTTCCTTTCTTCTGTCTCCCTCCTTCCCTCTCTTCCTTCTTCTCTCTCTCTCTGTGTCCTCAAATATATCCCCATGCCATACAAACGTAAGAATTTTGGGGGTAAAAACAGAAAACTAGCACTTCACTTGGAAAATGATGTAATAGTGATTAAACAGGTAATATGTATATAGCACCTAACTAAGTGACTAGTAAATGGTAAAATCCTCTAAAAATTATCCTCACTTTAACAACACAAGCCTTTGTAGATATTAAATGTTGTAATGTATTAAATGATGTCACATGTGTACACAGTATACAGTAAGTTTTTTTAAAAAAATCGAGGCCCCCACATGTGCATATGCATTTATCTTTTTATCACATCTACCTTTCAATGCCAGATTTAAATCGCCTGTTCTCCCTGGAGTTTTCTCTGGTAAACCCTGCCCATATGAATTGGTTTCTCTCGATATCCTCTCTTATACTCTTTAATTAGCATTTAGTTATTTTTCTAAATAGGCTTTATTCTGTATTGTATTATTTTAAAGATTCACAAGAACTTTTAAAACCATTTTGTTCAATTCTTCAAGTTAACAATTTAGGACCTCAGGCCAAAGGAATTAAGAAACTTTCCTCAAATCACACTACGTTAAAGGCAAAACAGTTGCCCTAATTCATCATTAATCTTTAATTACTTTACTGAAAGCTCCACAAGGACTAAAATTATACTACATTCTTTTATTATCTTTATTCCCTGAGGCTAATAGCAGTGGTAGGATCACCAAGTGGGTGCGCAATATATTCTTGCTGCGTTAAATTTTACTGATACTACATACACAAGGGGTTTCCAAATGGGGTTGTGCACAAGACTCACGTGGGGCCTTGTTAAAATATATAGACTCCTGCCCCTACCCCCAGAGATTGCCAGTCTGCACATCGAAGTGGGTTCCAGGAATCTGCATTTGTAAGAGATGCTCCAAGGGAGTTGATCTTAATGGTCCAAGGAGTAGTGCTTGGGAACTACCTCCAAGCCTATTCTGGAATACTTCCAGGGAAAAAAAGCCCACAATTTTGCTTAGTATCATGTTTTGGTGTCTAATAGACCTTATAACTAAAGGGAATAAAAGTTCTTCATAATGCTGGGCTAAATTCTCACTACTGCCATTTCCTCCCTACTACCTCGGGTAGAATGGCTAACAGCTGGTATTTTAATAACCCTTGAAGATTATTATTAAGTTACTCATCCACCTTCTCTTCTCCCAGCTAAATAGCTCCAGTCTTTCTTAGCTACCTCCTATAGGCCCTATTTCCTAAACCCTCATCTTTCCCACAGTTGCCTAACTTTTGAAGTAAGACTAACAGCCTATTATTGTGCTGTGTTACATGAGGTGTAATGAAAGGCTATTTAGAATTTTTGAGAGGAAGCACTGTATTAGTAGGATATGGGTTTGAGAGTAATGTTCTTGTATCTCTTGTCTACATACACTCTATTAGATTTTGGTATCTCTAGGCAGATAGAGAGGCAGTACGGTGCCAGGGATAGAGCTTCATATAGCTAGGCAGGGCACCACGGAGTTCCAGGCCAGTGCTTCTACTAACTGGGTAGGTGACTTAAAGCAAGTCATTTTCTCTGTTATTTATTTCCTTATAAGAAGGCAGTATATATACTTCCTGAACTCTAGCAGTTGTCATGAAGCTCCAATCAGTGCAGCATAAGGAACTTTGCAAAGTATGATGTTCATTCTATGTCTAGACTTTAGACCAACACACAAGAGGTTGGTGGGATGGAGTGAGGTAGAGAGTCAGTGGTGCATCAATAGCTTGGGGATAAATATTGTAAGATTACCCCACAAAATCCAGGGTCTGAGACACAATTAGGACAGACCAGCAGGGAAACCCATCGCTGGTTGAGCCAAAATTCAAATGGGAGTGCTCTTCCTCCAGCAAACTAACCAGCGATTTTCTTGGGAAGGTAGATGTTGCTCTGAGATCTGATTCCTGTCTCTGACCACCACAGACCTGATTTCTCAGCGTTATCCTCCTCATCATGCCTCAGCTGTTCTATCATTCCTGCTACAGTAGCTCCATTGCAGTCCTGCCAAAACCATTATATTTTATACCAAGATGGCTTGGACAATAATAATATCCACCGTCAAAGAAGAAATTTTATGTAGGGTGTTGGCTGTAGGGGAAAGACTGGTACGTATCATCATCACTAGCTACCCAGGTCTATTAATTATTCAGTAATCACTGTAGCATCATTGAGTAACTGATTGGCCTTGGTACTAGGTGATAATGATGCCAGGCTCTGTTCTAAATGATGCAATGTATTACCTCATTTAATCATTTACTACTATTATGAGTTAGAGAATATAGTGATCTCATCTTACTGATGAAGAAACTCAAGTAGAAAAAGATGAAATACCTTGATTGACATCCTACAGTAACCTGAGCCTCAAAAGCAGACAACTGAACATCAGAACCAATGCTTGTGAACACCACACTAATCAGATTTAAGGTTAGCGATGAAAGTACACCCTGATGAGAAGAAATGATGGCATTTTCATCCTGTTCAAGGGAAACATCAATCACAACTTCATTACTAGAGATTGAAGTCCTAACTTACTGGCTTAGCATGTAAGACCTTTAAAGGTCTGGATTCAAATTTTTCTCATAGCCTTATCTCCAGCAATCCCCATCTCCGCACACCATGTTCAAAGACAAATGAAACAGCCCCCTGCTTGTCACGCCTGCCCCAAGCTATCCCACTGTCCATGGTTGTTTTCACTGTTCTCCCTGCCTATGACAGTCTTTACAAGATTAGCATGGCCGAATCCTCACCTTTTCTCAATAAACAATGGAAATGTTCCCACTCTATTCCTAGTCCCTGATCCAAAAAAAAAAAAAAAAAAGTTAGTTTTGAACATCAAGCCCATCTCAAAAGCTATCTTTTTACTCCTAGAATTTTCTGTATTATCATGTTATGTGATAATATCACTCTTAAAAATCAGTGATGTCGAGAGCATGTACAATGTGCTAGAGACAATGTCACATGCTTTCCTAACCCTCATGGCAGCCCTATGGTGTTGGCATTATAATTTCATTTTATAAGGAGGGAACTGAGATTCACATAGGGGAATGCAAGGTCATACACATCAGATCTTACATCCAGATTTTTCTAAATATAAAAACTGTGTTCTCAACCACCCTATACTACTTTATTATTTAGTAAACTTCTTGAAAACAATGTTTGCATCTTGCTCATATTTGATTCATAACACACTGCACATGGTAGTCGTCATGCATTCTTTTTTTCTTTCTGTTTTCTTTTTTTTAAAAAAATTTCTTTGCAAATTGATGTAAACTGAATTCTGTCTTAGAGCAGAGGCCTTCATAAAACTACACAATTGTTCCAAACAGCACAACCTGAAACTTTCTTTGTCTTTGTTCATTGTTGATGAGTGTGTGCTTGTTCTTCTAGTTATGTTATTCTTTATTCAATCTTTGCTTTAAACTGGCTTTCATGTTCTTGCTGCTGAACTGACAATCCCTCATTTCAGCTGTTTGACAGCTCGCACGCCCTGCCTGCCAGCATCAATATTTACTAATGGACCCTTTCTCTTACAAAAGCTGTTTGCAATAAGGAAAGATAATGAAGAAATTACTTGACCCCAGACACACAGCTAGTGGTAATGATGGCCCATGTCACTGGGCCTTTCTGCCATCTGTGCCCAAGCAAGGGGGCAGGGCAGGGAAAGGATGGAGGAGCTGAGACAGTGGAGGAGAACTCCAAGGAGAGAGAAGGTTGATGATTCAGAAGCAGGAAGGGAATAACCTTTCGTAAGCCTGCTTCTATGGCCCAAACGTTTTATATGCATGATCCCATTTAATTCTCAAAACAATATGCTGAGATAACTGTGGCTGATCCTTTTGACTTGGTCTTAAATGAAAAAACTGTGAACCAAAGAAGGTAAATAAATGGGTCAAAGGGACCGAGCCAGAAAGTAAGGGAAACTGTGTATCATACAGTTTCGAGTCCCTGAAATTTGGAATTTTGCAAGAATGGATTTGAATCGAGGCTTCTGCCAGACAGGTGTTTTGTGACCTTGAACAAGTTTTGTGTGTGTGTGTGTGTGTGTGTGTGTGTGTGTACGCGCACGTGCACATGTACACATGCATGGCAAATTCTCAATATTCATTTTTTCCTGTGTGTAAAGTGAAAGTAGTAAGAGAATCAACTTTGATGTGTCACTCTGACGATTAAATAAGATAATAAGCATCAAGTTCTTAGCCTAGCTGTGGACGCAAAACAACTCTGTAGTACACACATGACAGGCATTCTATTTTGGTTTTTCTTATCAGGACTACAATTAAATGATGGATCCCAAACTCAAATGCAAGCCTGCTTACTTCTGAATTCCATTCTATTTCCATTCCTTGACAAAATCTCAACAAGTCAATTGAGTGAAAGGGTATAGAAGGGGTGAT
Source organism: Leopardus geoffroyi (assembly GCF_018350155.1). Taxonomy (NCBI): domain Eukaryota; kingdom Metazoa; phylum Chordata; class Mammalia; order Carnivora; family Felidae; genus Leopardus; species Leopardus geoffroyi. The sequence continues at coordinate 78,360,100 of NC_059342.1, forward strand.
AATAAAGTTCTGAATAGATCCCCTTGTCATTATAACACACCTTGTTATGCTGATTGAGATAATGGAGACCCAGATTTGTATTTCAAATTTTCAGAGCCTACCAAGTTTAGCCATCTTTCTGGTGGCATAATGGTAACTTATTGCCAAGCTTAAGTTGATAAACTTCTCTGGGAAGCAGGAATTCCTGTCCCCTCAAAGGCCCTTCTAGCTGGAATAAGAATCAAATTGACGTGAAACAGTTTAACCGGAGAAAATAAAATTTAATACTATACATACAGGGAATCCACATAGACATGGGAATTCCAAAGACAGGCAAAATGAGGTATATATGTCATCCTGGACTAAAGACAAGGGGGTAGGAAAAAGGAATGCAATCCACAGGGCAAGAAGAAGAATAACAGATGTTTGGAAATTAGATGTTTGCCCTGCCATACGGATGGGTCCCTAGATAAAATGCATCTCTGCTAATAACCCTTATTCTGGCAAAGACCCCCAACTTAGATTCTTCAGTGTTGTTAAGGGAGGGGCAAAAGTTTCCCTTGAGCCCCTAGTGTCTTGATTTACTTCAGCTCAGAATAATCTTCATGCCAAAGTTGCCCATCTTGCTGTGACCTGCTCTCCTATCATAGTTTTATAGTAAAATTAACTCTGTCATACATAGAATGTCATCATAAAAGTGGCAGAATATGGTATGTTTGAGAGAAAAGAAGCTCTTTATGCATACTATGAATTTGCAGGTTCCTCTGTTTTTATAGTCAACATAAGAATTTTTTTCTGTATTTAATCCTTTGAAGATGAAAGAATGTAAGACAACTAAAAATATATATAATCCTAAAATCCTGGGGATCTGGCTTTCAGTTTTAATTCTGCTGTGTCCTGTACAGACTTGATCAAATTGCTTAACCTCTCTTCTGTATATTTCCAAAGCTGTAGAAATGGGGAAAATGAGCTCTCATATATTTTTTATAGTCAGCTGTGATAATATGTATAAAGTGCTCTGTACAGCTATAATTCGTATATTTGATAAATATAAATTCTCTTTCTACTTATTTATGAATATGACAGATTGATTACTCAAATTCGGTCTTACTCTGTAGAAGGTAGAAGTTTATGGTAAGTATTTAGTTACTAGGCACGTTAATGTCATTGATCTCTGGAAAATTTGACAAAAGACACAAACCTTCCCCCCCTTCCTACAGAAATGCACATGGGTATGTGCTCATAATATCAGGCCTGAATTTCTGTGGAAATGCAACCCCTACAGCCCACCTGTGTATGGACCCTAATGAGTAGGACTCAGTCTCTCTCCACCTTCCTAGTTCAGACCCCCACTGTGAACCTAATGTGGCAGTGTTGTTCCACAATAAGTATGCCGGCCCCTTTTTCTGACATCAGCTCTATAAGGAGTTGGTACTTTGTGAGCCTTTGAAAGAGAGTGGGTGTGATTTGGCTGAGAAGCTGGAAGAAAGCAGATGAGGTAGGAGAGCCTCAGTGGGTTGGTCATGAGAGGTCACAGCACAATGGAAAGCTCTCTGCACCACTCTTGCTAACGGCAGAGTTCTGTGACCTCGGTAGTCACTTACTGTGCGGAGTTCTGCCTACCAGAGCCAAGTGTGCTATTCTCAGTCCTCTTACTGGCAACTTCCCCTGAAACACCACTTCCTATCCCTCCCTCCGTGTCGTGTACTTTCATGGAGCAGAGAGACTCTGAACCTGGGCTCTGGCCCGTTTTTTGACCACGATGAATTTCAGGATCTTTCTCATGACCTCTTTCCCAGATAGATGGTTTCACAGATGTGGTGGTATCTCTGAATTGCAGTAGAGGCTGGTTAAGAGTCATAGAGTCACTGGTGACAAAATACTAGTTTTCATTGGGTCTTTCATGACCATCCCCAGGAATAACTTTCCATTCTCTTGTGAATTGCTTCATGACACTCCCACCAGGCTTCATGACCTTTATTCCTTAACATACATGTCTCCACTGCTGAATAAGGAGTTCCTTGACCAAAGGGACACTCTTCCTGTGTATACAAACCATGATGTTAAAAGTCTGGAATACGGCTGCTACAAAATAAATGAAGAATGAATAAAGGAGAGGATGCGAAACTAAAAGAATAAATCTATAAGGTGCACAAATATGCCTTAGGTTATAGAAAACATACTGTAAATGTCCTTTCCACAGAGGGGTCTACCTTGGCCATACAATGTAGTATTTACAGCTGGTTGTAATCATATTTTTTGTGTTCATTTATTTAATATTTTTCTCTCTTATGAACTTCATGTGGGATCATTACTGGAAGAAACATAGCACTTGGAACAAATGTCAGTGCTCGATACACATGAATAGAACAAACCGAGTCAATCACCTCTCTTCCTTTCTGCCCTTCCTCCCCTTTTTTTTTTTTCTCCTCTCCATCTTTTGTGCTTCTTATTCCTCTTACTTGGGTTCCCAGACTTATTCGCCTTTTGTGTTTCTTCTTCATTTTTTTCTTTTTTTTATACCTCCTTTTTTCTTTCTTTCAAAAAAAATTGTACATGATGATGATGAGGATGATGAAATTAATAGTGATCACTTATTTTGAGTGTGCTATTTACCAGACACCGTTCTATGCATTTTACTAAAATTAACTTACTTAGAGATCCCCCAAATCTCTATGCAATAGTTGCTACTCAAATCCCCAGTTTGCAGAAGTGGAAGCAGAGTCTTGAAGGGGTTAACTTGCTGCCCCAGGTTATGGACCCAGGAAGCGGCAGAGAGGAGTGCAGACTAGGGTGTCTGACTCCAGAAGTCATGGTCTTTAACCACTAGGATACACTGCCTCCTGAAAAGATCAATGGCCTCAAGTAATATGTTATAGGAATCTTTGGAGAGCTTTGGATTTAAGGATCAAAATAGCATCAGATGGTTTTTGAATTTTCTTTGTTACTCTTTCTCTGGTTTCTTAGGAAATTCACTTCAAATTACCAACCTGAAAATGGATCTGACTGGATTGAAAGTCTGAACCACTCTGGTCTCCCCTGCTGTCACAGACAACCTGACAGCCTCCATAGTTCTTGATCTGGGGAATTATGGGAGAATCTTGAACCTGTCAGTATGCTTGACCAGGCCCTTGTCCTGCAGGTGAATGACAGCAGCACCGTTTCCATCTCCACTCGATTTTCTGTCTGGAAGCAGCCAATTCTCAGAGCTCTATGCAGAATATCTGCAACTGAGGCCCCCATTAAAATACTTGCAGTGTGAAAGAAAGTGGGCATTAGGTCAGAAAGAGAGCACTGGCTGAGAGGCAGCATACCTGAGTTACAACCCTTCCTTAAGGTCTCCAGCTGATGTGGAGCAATCACTTGGCATTTCTAGACCTCCACTGACTTAATTATTATCTAGGGAGATTAGGCTAGCATATCATTTAAGGTCCCATTCCACTATAAAATTCTCTGAACCTCACTTAAAACCTCACACAAAGGAAGAAAAGCAAAATGGTGAATTGCCAGCTCAGATAGTTTGACTCCAAAATGGACAATTCAACTCTGAAACTTCTTAAATCGGAGTGTATGTATGACTACGTCCTCCCCTTCTCCAAAGGACGTCCTTACTGAGTATTAGAATATGAAAAAGAGTAATAAGCTATGGCTTATTCAGGGCAGTAAAACAAAGAAAGAAGAAGGTGAGTCAGGTGCTGTGAGGTATAGAGATCTGTAGGGAGTGAGCATTTAAGTAAGAACAATGAAGAGGGGAAAATGGGCCTGATGTGATCTGAGAGCAGGAGCCAGACTTTATGTAGAGAGCTGGTAGTGAGTGCAACAGAACTTACTCGAATCTGAGGCTGGATGTACTGTTGCAGGTGGCTTTTAGTAACAGCAAATTCTCCTCCAACTGATGCAAACGATGAAAAGGATTTATGAGCTCATGAAGTAGAAATCCAGGGTAGGAAGCTCTTCAGGTGGGTTTGATTCAGTGGCTCAGCGATTTCTGAACACAAGTTCTTCCATCTGTCTGCTCTGCTTTCTTTTGTGGCAGTTTCAGCTTCCTTATAAGGCTGGTTTCACTCCTGGGGTAAAAATTATTAAGCTGTTTCTCATCCCACATTACCCAAGGAGAGCTAGCGGGATGGCTTTGGGTAGCTCTCCTAGAAGATCAAGGGGACTATTGCTCAAAAGCCCTTAGAAAATCTCCTTTCATGACTTACTGATCCAACTTCAGACACATGTCCATTCCTAATTCAATGTCGTTGGCCAGTCTGTTGAACATGGAATGCCTCTGTTACCCAAACAAGTCACTGTACCAGTGGGCTAGGTAAATTGTGAATAATGCAAAAGCTGGGATGCTTAATGTCCCCTAAGCTCATGACTTCTCAGAAATGGAGGAGAGAAATCTTGGATATAGGGAAGCAGCTACCATGCCCACACTTTGAAAAGGAAAATACTGAGAAGAGCTGACGACACATTTTATCTTGAGGATCATCCCCAAATGATTGGCAGTGGTCTCCTGGAAAGGTGTGTTGAGAAGTCTTTCAAGACTTCATGAGAATATTCTATATTTCATTATGAATATCTGCTGTGGCAGGCTGCATGACATGATTTTAACATTCTTAGCAGGAAATTATATTAAAAAGAAGAAACACTTGGTGCCTAATTTCTGAAGTCTAGTATATTCAGAATGAAGAAAAGATGAAGGTATTGCCAGGTAGCATTTAGTTCCACATCTTGCACCATGGACCCTGTCACTAAACTAAAAGTTAGGTTCACTAAATGGGTTTTTCAGATTTTGAATACTTTTGCCAGGAGATACACTGGAATGAGTGAAAAGGAAATAGATTTAACACAGCAGATGAGGTGAGACAGAGCTAAATTTGATACATAAAATCTTTAATTACATCTAGGAAGTAACAATGTTACAGAGGAAGCTGCTTCGAAGATGAGCTACAGCCCATGATCAACACACCTCTCTCTTCTGGTCATTGGTACTTGGGTGGCCAGACACCATCAGAGGGTAGACAAAGTAGACATCTGGGGGGACATTGTCCATGCAACAATATGGGCTTAGACCTAATGTGCAAAGAACAATGATGCACTTGATTGTAGGGACAGGCAGAAGTTGGTAAGTCACTGTTTCAAAATATTACATCCAAGAAACATGTGTCTAGTACTAGCTGAATATATAATTTTCTCTCAGGAAATCTAGAAGACATAGACATAATCTCTATTTACAACAAATTTGCAATCTACTTGAGATGTGGGTGAGGTGGGTTGTACCAATCATAGTCTAGCTAGGGAAACAGAAACTACTATGAGAGGAAATGTGGTACAGATAATTTAGTACACACATGATGGAAGAGTTTAGAAGCCAAAGAGGGACAGCGAGGCAACTCAAGATTAGCAACAGCTGAAATCTACCACTATCCCTAAGCTTTTGAGGGGAAAAGGGAAGAAACCATGCTATTAGAACCCTGGGCCAGGATCTTGTGGAACCACAGCAAGTCTTCCCAGAGTTTGGAGGAACATGGGAGGAACTGGAGAAACATGGGAGACACAGTCACTAATGTAGACACCATGTGAGGTAGAGATAGAGTTGGGGGTTGAGGGGAGAAATACCTTGCTCTCTCCCTTCTTCTCACTCCCCAGTCTCATTTAAGTATTCCTGCCAGCTGAATATATCTGTATGCCAGTTTATGTGGGAATCTGGAGTGTGCAGCCTACAAGACTCTGTCCCACAGAGGACGAAAATGGATCCCAGGGAAAACAAGGCAGAACTGGTACAGGGAATGTCACAATAGCTACAGTTTATTACTACATGTCAAAGACTGTGCAAAATGTTTAATGTTCTCTGTGTTGTCTAATCTTCCCAACATACCCTGAAATAAGTTCCATTATTCATCTCCATTTTTTAAAATGAGAAAACCAGCTTGGGGCAGTTAAGGAACTGCCCCAACTCAAACAGCTTGTAAGATGCCAAGACAAGACTCAAACCCATGTCTGCCTGTCTGTCCAGTCTGGGTTCTCCATCACAAGTTGGTAGGACATTGAGTACCAGAAAGCAGGATGTTTGCTGTGGTATAAGGTGCCCACATTATTCTAGGCAGATGGAAAGAGTTCTCACTGGGCGTATCCAAGAAATAATCATGGAGGCTTCAGCTTTGGAGCTATTCCTTCAAAGATGAAAGCACAAAACTGACTATGGCCAAAGGAGATATGGGGATGATAGGAGGAAGGAGGTAGTTACTGGTGATCCTGGTTCTGCCTGGGGGCAGCACAGGAACAAACAATGACCAGAAGGTGCAGAACATAAGGAGAGAGTGTATGTGTGATCTAGCTCAGCTGCTGGATGGGATAACATCCAAAATATAATTTAGAACCTGATGTTAGAGGGCCTCTGAATTAGACCAGACATCCATTTTAGAAGAAATAACTTAAATGCACATCTTTTATAATAATCTTTCACATTTGCATAATTCATAAAACTCTTCTAAATCAATGATTCCCAGCCAGCCTCCAAGGGAGCTCAGCTTATTTTTGCTGATTGTAAGTGACGGAATTGAGGCTCAAGAAGGGTAAGCAACTTGCCTATGATCCCATAGCATTGCCTGCGATTTCAGGATGAGCGCTCATACTGCTTGGCACCAAATCTCAGGTCTCCTTTCACATAATCAATGTGAATTTCTGAAGAAATTATGTAGTTGGTTTCAGACCACAGCAAGTACCGCTAGGCAATTTAAAATGAAAAGAAACCTTATTATAACACAAAAGAGAGATGCATGGATCCTTGAGTCCAAGCTGCATTGGAGACTTGATAGTCCACACTTGATAATGGACTCAGATGGAGGAAACCTTAATTCTCTCTTGGTCTGTTTCATCTTTACCCAGCCCAAAAATTTCCTTTACTTTTCCAGTCCACCCAGAAAGTGAAAGAAAGAGAAGGATACCCACATCCTAGAAAGAAGTTGGGTCTGCATGTCTAGTCACTCAGATATCCTCATCTAATCTCTCCCCCACACTCTCAGGAAGGAATTCTGGTTGGTCTGTTTTGGTCAGGTGCTTCTGTTTAGTCCAGTCAGCACTGAGACATACTTGTAGGAGGTCATGCTAGTCAAGATGGTTAGCAGGGACTCTTACTGTACATGAGAGCACAGGGTACAGGACAGCATCCCTTCAGATGGCATTTACCACAGGACAACTTTGTTAGCGTAGGAATTGGCTACACTGTGGGCTGGAAGAAAAGGCCATGTTTCCACTTATCGGTAGAGGCTCAAGACCAGTACAGAGGAAACGCAGGGTGCTTGGTCGCTCCATTTACTTGTGGGACAAAGCTATGCCTCATCTGGGGCAAGGCCCCTCGAGCAGAGTAAATGGAGGAAGTGATGTAGGTCTCCCCATTAGTTCAAATCCTGGCCTGGAGACTTCGTCCCCCAGAGTCTGTGGCTCAGGTGAGAAGAAGGCCACCACACGAAGAGATTAAAGATTCATTTAGGATTTGCAATTTCATTCAGAGACCTGAGAGCCTGGCTCTCTGTGATGCACTGCTCTATAATAACCTTAGAACCACCACTGTTTCAGTCATTCAGGAATCATGTTTTATAATAAAATTGTTGGTTACGTGTGTACAGTTAACAAAGCACCTGTGTTGTCCTTATTTCATTTGATTCTCACGGTAACTTTTTATAATAGGAAAGAGTACAAAATGCTCTTTGTTCCCCTCTTTTAGCATGTGCATCTACTGAGGTTTGTAGAGGCTCACAGCATCGCAAGGCAGTTGGTAGTATTTCAGTTGTGGGCCAGGTCTCTTTGTGCCCCCTATACCACAGTCTCTGCCTCACAACATCCCTCTTCTACCTTTTCCTTTTCCTAAATTTCATTGACTGCCCCACGTTGGCTTCCCAGTAGTTAAGTGTTGTTGTTTGTTCCCTTCTAGAATGTAAGGTTATGTGTTAGAGTCAGATCTTTCTATTTATTCTCATATCTTCCTCTTCATTGCTCACTAATTCCTACAACAGACATATCTCGGGATGTGGGGTCAGCATTAAACAGGTATTACCTTCCAATATGTGAGAAGAAGTCCACCTGATGAAATCATAATTCCTAGCTTACACAGACAACCAGAATAAAATATATGCTAAAGAAAGACAACCCCCCCCCACACACACACCCCCGACACTGGATTATTTTGGTTCCTTGTTAGAGTGTTATTTCTAAATCTCTTTGTTTCCCTTGCTTTCCTCTTCATCCCTAATTTTCTCTCTCTATAAACATTTTTTAGATTCTTTTTTCACTTCAGATTTGAAGGAGCGGTACCCAGTATTTTTCTTCTCAAAATTTGGTGGTTTGGCATTGGAGAGAGACTTCTCTAATTCACTGTCACACAACCATGTCACCATTTCCCTTCCTCAGCAAGGTGGCTTTTCTCCATAGCCCTCTTTAGACATTCATGCTTTTGGAATTTGCATATCATGATCTGAGGAAGTGGGGCAAAGTTGGTGGTGATTTTCTAAAAAGTTATGCTGTTATCCACATAATGAATACATGAAGCAGACATAAGGGCTCTGCAGATATCTATCTTTTTTTAACCAGAATAGAGTTTGGAATTTTGAATACTAGAGCCAGAAGCAACTGCAGGAGTCCCTTGGCATTGTGCCATCGAGGAAGCTGAGAGAAAGTGTAGCAAAGAGTCCTGCCAAGACTACAAGTCAACTTGTAGGTGAGCAGCTTCAGCACCCCAGGCTAACAGGGTGTTTGGTGAACCTCACTGTCTGCCTTAGGGGCACAGACCAGCCACCCCCTTGCATTGAAATGAAACATTTAGGAGGACTCAGTGAAATCGTCTTTGGAAATTTCCAGCTGGGTTGCACCCTCATAATACCAGGGTTAAAAGCACAGGGTGGGTGTAAAGAGCATTTCCAAAGGGCAGGCTTCGGGGGTGGTGAAATTGGGGGTGGAGAGGAGAGAGATGGAAAGAAAAGGTTTTTGTGACAAAACTCTCACTGGGAGCCGAACTCATCCGCTGGGGGGAGTTTGTTTGATGTATATTTAATTGTGGATATCTATTGAAACGGAGAGTGGTGAGTTCATGGTGTGGGTTGCTCCTCCTGGGAGATGGTTCAACCTTTGCCTCCTCTTTCCCCCAGCAGGAACCAAGAGGAAGGGAGGGTGTGGGGACGGGTGAGTGGGACTGAATGAAGTTTTAAAGTAGGATAAGATACAAATCTTGTTGCTGAGCAAATCCTGGCCTTTTCTGGGCATCAGTCTGGGAAAGGTGACCTAGTAAGGAGGGGGCTGTGTAGTGCAAGGTGTTTAGAGTGATAATACTAGGCAGAGCATAGATAGTCCAGGAAGGCTGATGTCAACCTACAATGAGAGAGGGCTGGAACAATCTATTAAAATATTAATAACAGGCCAGCCAACATTGATAGAGCCTGACTGTGTGCCAGGCACTGTACCTGGCACTTGGCTTCATTGATCTCATGTAGCCTTCACAGCAACTTCATCTATGAGAGTGTTATCCCCATGATAAAGACCAATGAGACCAGAGACATCAATAAATTGCCAAGATCACAAAACTAGTAAGAGGAGAAATGGGATTGTGGTCCAAGTAACTCTGTTCCAAAACCTTTGCCAGGTGATAGGAAGAGGTAACTTTACAGCATTAACATAACAGAAACACTTTGATTTTTAGAGCCAGATTTTAAGTCCATTCTGACTCCTGAATCTGTGCTTCTAACCATGATTTCTTTCTAAACCCTTGGCCAGCCCAAAGTGCCCAAGAAAATAAATCAGCAAATGGAAATCAGACAGGGTTGGGTAAATAGCAAAGTCTGGTGAGAAGAGAAGGATCAAACAAAATGGTTAGGAAAGAACAAAACAGTGTTGGGAAGCCAAGCCAGCAAGCTGAGAATATAAACCTTGTGGTTATGACAAAGAATTCACTTTAACAGGCTTGTTTTTCCATTTTCTCCCCCCAGCTGATCTGATGACAATCTCATTCCAACTAAATTCTCTTGTGTCATACATCTCTGCTTTTCCATCTCATTTTCTCTCACCTATTTTATTTCCATTCCATTAAACACTGCCTCCTCTTGCTTCCTGACCACTCCATTTTCTGCCTGGCCTCGAGATGCTCCCCGAGCACCACACTCCCTCAGACAACTGTCTTCTTCCTCTGCTGGGTGACTAATAGCTTTTTGCTGATGTGCTGGTCATCTAGGGGGCAGGGAGTCTCTACCCCTACACAGGACCTGGGGAGGGGACCCAGCTTCAGTGGCATGAGAGGGCAGAGAGGTGGAGGAGGAGGAAGCAGGAAAAGAGACCAAGGATATACCAGGGAAATGACAGAAGCAAAATGAGAGGGAAATAAGATGGAAAGAATGCAAAGAATGAAGACAGAAGAGAGAGAAAAAAGAAAAGAGAGGGCAGAGCAGAGAGAGGGGAACATACTGAGAAAACAGTAAAGACAAGGTACTGGAGATGGGGACGAGTAAAGGGAGGCTGAAGAGGAAGAGCAAAGTGATGCAATCAGGCAAGTTGGGGAAGCAGTGAGAGACAGAGAGAGCCCTTGGAAAGGAAGATGGAGAGAAAAGGAAAAGGAACCAGCGGGAAGAAGATATATGTAAGCAAAATAGATTGACAGAGATCCTTAGATAAAATGGAAAGATGATTTGTTTCAAGCCTATCTTGTCCCTTGCCTCAGCAAACACACCATTCTATTTAACAGCACATGAGCACATTAAAATAGCTAGAGCACAAGTAACACCATGGTGCTGTGTAGGTAGGGAATATTGTTTGGTCAGTAATGTCTCCCTGGAGACCCCAGGGCTTCACTTAAGCTTTAGGGATTACACAATCATCATCATAATTTCTAATATTAACTGAAAATGTACTATGTGCTCGCACTGTGCTTAGTACCATGCATATATTATCACATGTAATTCCCACAACAAGCCTATGCTGCAGGTACTGTTATTATCTTTGGTTCTTAGATGAGGAGGCAGAGGCTTAGAGGGGTTAGGGTGACTCCAGGGCTGCACAGCCTTATGGGCTACACCCAGCATCAAACTCAGGCAGTACAATGCCGGAGCCCATGCTCTTAACCACCAAGTTCCAGAAAAGGAAGCAGCGCTTAGAGCTGGACAGATTCAAATGTTGACTAAGCCTTGTTCACCTGGCACCATTCTGGTGGTCAGAGGATAATCAGAGATAAATAAGATATAACCTTGTCTCCCAAAAAAGTAATAGGTAGGATAGCAGACACATAAATGCACGTTTACCCTAGGTGGGAATCGTGCTTTCCTGGAGGTGGGAACTCAGTTTTGTAGGGACAGAGATGTGCAATGACCCTTCATGGGCAGAGTTTGAAGGATGATGCTCTCTGCAAAGGTTTATTCTTTATTTTATTATTATTATTATTTAAATGAAAAGACAGGAGACAAATACTTTAGGCTTTGGGGGCTGCAAGTCTCTGACAATAGCTCAACTCTGCCTTGGTAGCCCCAAACCAGCCCTCAACAAATGAGTAAGCAAGCATGGATGTATTCCAAAAAGACCTGTATTCATGGCAATGAAAGTTGAATCTCATATAATTTTCCTGTGTCACAATGATTATTAACTTAAAAATTTTTTTTCCCAATCATTTAAAAATATAAAAAATATTCTTAGCTCATTGGTGGTAGCTCACTAAGGGCTGTGGTTGCCCAACTCCTGCTCTAGGTAAAAATGAGGGAAAGCCTTCCCGGTAAAGAGAGGCTCATACACAACGAAATGGCATGAAAAGTCTTGGGGTTCCCTTTGTATTTCTGTTGTCTGCCTCAAGTGCCAGGTGCAGTCTCTGGAGTGATTGAGGTAGGGTAGAGATGTGTCTTGAGGCTGGATTATGAAGCATATAGAATTCCTTGTAAAGAGCTCAGAGTTTATGAGAAGAGGGAACCCTTGAAATAAGTTTTAAGCAGGATTTTACTACAACCCTATTTAATTTTAGATTTAAACAACAAATGGGGGAGATTGGAGGCTATAGCAATGTTTGGGGCATGTGCTGATAAAAGCCCGGACTAAAGCAGGGGCAGCCGATACAGAAGCAGGGACAATCCTGAATATTGTTTAGAAGGTGGAATTGACTGCCTTTGGTGGTTGAATAGCTGAGAAGACTCTCAGATGCTTAGCATATCTCACTTGACAATTGTGCTTTCAATGCGAATCATTAAGTGTCATAAGGATACTGAGCTGTTTTCTAGAATTAAACAAAAATGTGTGTGTGTGGTTTTCTGATCACAAGGTTAATATATGCCTATTTTAGTTAAGACCAGGTTAGATACTGTAGTAAATCAATCCCACATTTTCAGTGACTACCAAACACCTCTTGTGCACCAATTCCAATCCTTTGGACCTCACTTCTTGTTCTAGCCATGTCAGGGGTGAATGGCCTAAGTCAGATATCATCTAGCAGTATCTTGCCTCAGACATTCATCAGGTACCTCTAGCTTTTTGCCCCAGGCTTCTCTTACTACACATCGAGGGACACCTACATGAAATATTCTGTATGTAAACATATTCAATGTGGAAGCCAGAGACTCAGTGCCTCAAGAGGTATCAGCTCTTGACCAGCAGGAGTTGGGAGCAGATCTACAAACATCTCCTCCTTCTCTGCTATAGCTAGGAAGTTCTGAGATGAATGTGTAAGCCTCCTTGGGAGTCCTAGGGGGATTCAAGCACTTGCTGTCTCCGGTGTTGGTCAACTCAATGAATCCTTGCAATCCCTGTTCCTCCTTCTCTGATTCACTTCACTGACCTCTCACTCTTGCTTCTGGATCAATGCCCTAAAAACTACCTACCTAAAAAAAATTTTTTTTTCAGTGTTCTTTTCTTAGGAGAACTCAGGAAAAGAAAGTTGATTAAAACAGAAGCTTATTATTGTTATCATCATCATTATTATTGTTGTTATTATTATTTGCCTACATAATCTGCCAATGTAGATGTTCCTGTTTAGCAGTAGGTGCCAAGTGGCAATTCAGAGAAGTAGGTTCTTTCCTTTGTGAGGCTCTGACATCTTTGAGGACTTCAGAGTCCTCTCTGAGGGAAACAGTAGATAGAAAAGGCCCAGCAGGTTCTTTAACTACCTTGGGCCTCATGTGACATGCATCCTATCCTCTTGCATTCCACGGGCAAGCATGGAGTCATATGGCCTTACCCAGACCCACGGGTCCTGGGAAATGTAGTTCCTGCCCAATAGCATTTTCTTAGCAAACTCTACACTGTGGAAGGAAAGCATATATTTTGGTGAACAGCCCGCCATTCCTACCCCAATGTTCAATGTATAAAATTGGTAAAATAAAGTGTAAACAATGAGTTGAAATCACTGTAACCCCACCATTCAGAGATAGCCAGTATTTCATGTTTGAAGTTTTTCTAGTTGGCCTAGTTTGAAGTTTTTCTAGTTGAAGTTTTCTATGTAAAACATACATATTTATATCAACTTAGAATACTGTAGCAATTACAGCTTTACATCCTGCTCAATTCACTCACTATTAATTACTTAATTAATATTATATTGACATCAGTGTTATTATATTTGATGAAAATTTCCTCACTGCATTTATATTCTCCTTGAGATGTCAGATAGCCTGAATTACAGTTAACTGATCACGTACAAAGTGGAGACAGACCTCAGTAGTCAAAGTTGCAGTTCACTGCCTGGGGAAAGAGAAGAACTGGAGACGAATAAATGTGTCCTATTATGTAAGAGTCAACTTACGAATTTGTCGGCTTCTGAAATGAAGCCACCAAAGACTTTATGTGCCCTAGCCTCAGCCACTTATTTTTTTAAAATTTTTCCTTTGGGATCTTCATGAACATAATAAAATTGTTTGTTGATATTGGACGTTATAGAAATGAAAGACCTATTTTTATCGAATAAATATGACAACTATTATTGCTACCAGCCCAAAGTCTATAATGTAGTCCCACAGAGAATAGGAAAAGGGAATGTGAGTCAAGTGTATGGTTCCCATTTGGACACAACGTTGTCTTCTGAAGTCAAGCATTCAGGCAGTCATGGAATTTAGGAGGGTAAAGAGGTTGTCCTCCATGGCTAGGGATAGGATACAGAGAAGCGTATCTATAACTAGAAATGGTCAGTTCCCTAAAGATGAATAAACTACTTGCCTTGGGGAAATCATTTCTTCTTCCTTCTTACACTCTTTCTACCTATGCTGTTTAAACGTTAATATCCCTCCCACTGAATTACATATCAAATTCAAGTAGATCTAACCCAACTCTAGGGAGGGAGCGGTGTAATGTTATCTATCCTATTTATCCCAAAGCTGTCATACAAGTAGATATTCCCAGTCTTCATGCTGTGGACACGTGCCCCCAAAAGAGATTTTCTACTTTTACTCTACCATACAGCAGTAGAAACAGTCATGGGAGCTCCAAGGGGGAGCCTGTGACTTCTATTAGGGATCAAAGAGTGTGGAAGTATGCTGACTGGCTTCCTAGAGAAAATGGAAGCTACTCTAAAAAGTTTCAAAGTCCAGTTCATGTTTAATTATCTGAAAAATAATACACACCTAAGAATTCTCTTGAGTCAGACTGACTAGGTTGAATCCCAAGTGTGATGCTTTCTAAGAAAGTGACCTTGGTAAAGTCCCTTAACTTTTCCTCATGTCCTTTATAAAATAAGGCCAATAACATGTAATCATCATGAAGTACTTGTGAGAAATGTATGCATTTGCAAATGCAAAGCATTTTGCACTGTGTGTGGCCCATGGCAAGTGTTATTCCATTTTTCCAAGCATGTAGGAGATTCTGAATGGCATTTGAAAAATTGTCTACAATCCCAAAACAACTGGAAAGTTTAACACTTACTTTAGCATTTTTGAAGACTTGGAAATTTTTTCTAAAGTGTACATAGAAAAATAAAATGTTCACAAAGGCCTAAGTGAATTTTGGAAAAGAACAAGGAGGGAGAGGATTTTTCCTACCAGATATGAAGACAAAATCATAGTATTAAAAAGTGATGGATTTATTTATTTTATTTTTTTATTTTTTTATTTTTTATTTTTTAAAAAGTGATGGATTTAAATAGTAATGGTCAAACCGAGTAGTGAAGGGAAAGAATTTAAACATTCTTGATAAAGAGTATAATGACTTTAAAACCTGACCCTTTTGTATGTAGCAACTTAGTATATGGTGGAGATAGTATTACAGACCAATGGGGGAAAGGACAGATTATTTAATAGATGGTGCTGGGGAAACTGGATCACTGTATGGGTATAAATAATGTTAAATCTCTGTCTTATATAGGATGGCTCAAAGACTTCTATATGAAAGAAAAGATACTATATAGCCAGTAGGTCACAATATTAAAAAATCATGAGAATTAGAGAATTATTTGTGGCAGACACAGACTTATTACATATGACCCCAAATGTATAAACTATAAGGTCTTGGAAAAGGGCATGGAATTTTATGTCAAAATTACAGATTTTCATTCAGAAATTGGTACTTCAGAGAGGACTAACAGATGAACCTATTTTGGGATATTGCAATGACAAATATGACATCTTTCTTTGCCTTGTTCTGATCTTAGGGGAAAGTGCCCAGTTTTTGATCTTTAGTATGATTTGAACTGTAACAATTTTTTATTGAGGTATTCTTTATCAAGTTTAAGAATTTCACCTGCATTCTTAGTTTTCTGAGAGTTTTTAACATGATGAGGTGTTAGATTTTGTCAAATGCTTTTTCTCATCAATTGATATAATCATGTGCTTTTTCTTTTTTGACTTGCTAATTAATAGATTACATTACTTAGTTTGGGGACCAGTCTTGCATACCTGGAATAAATCCCATTTGGTGGTATTGTTTAATTCTTTAAATACATTGCTAGATCTGGTTTGGTAATATTTTATCGAGGAATTTTTCATCAATGTTCATGAGAGAGATTGGTCTGTAGTTTTCTTGTAATGTCTTTATCCGATTTTCTTATTAGGGTAGTGGTAACCTCATAAAATGAGTTAAGAAATGTTTCCTCTGCATCTGGTTTCTGGAAGAAATTGTGGAGACGTGGTATCATTGATTTGTTAAGTGTTTAGTAGAATTCACCTTTAAACCAGCTTGGACTGATGATTTTTTTTGAAGTTTATTAATTATTGATTCATTTTAAAATATATGTCATGATATTCAGATTATCTTTTAATGGGTTTTGGTACTTTGAGTCTTTTAAGGGCTTTGCCAATTTTATTTATGCTCTCTAAATTGTGGGTATATAACTTTTCTTTTTTGTTAACTTTATTTTTTATTTTTTAAAATTTACATCCAAATTACTTAGCATATAATGAAGCAATGATTTCAGGAGTAGATTCCTTCATGCCCCTTACCCATTTAGCCCATCCCCCCTCCCACAAACCCTCCAGCAACCCTCAGTTTGTTCTCTATATTTATGAGTCTCTTCTGTTTTGTCCCCCTCCCCGTTTTTATATTATTTTTGTTTCCCTCCCCTTATGTTCATCTGTTTTGTCTCTTAAAGTCCTCATATGAGTGAAGTCATATGATTTTTGTCTTTCTCTAACAGACTAATTTCACTTAGCATAATACCCTCCAGTTCTATCCACATAGTTGCAAATGGCAAGATTTCATTCTTTTTGATTGTCAAGTAATTATCCATTGTGTGTATGTGTATATATATATATCACCTCTTCTTTATCCATTCATCGATCGATGGACATTTGGGCTCTTTCCATACTTTGGCTATTGTTGATAGTGCTGCTATAAACAAGGGAGTGCATGTGTTCCTTGAAACAGCACACCTATATCCCATGGATAAATGCCTAGTAGTGCAATTGCTGGGTCGTAGGGTAGTTCTATTTTTAGTTTTTTTTGAGGAACCTCCATACTGTTTTCCAGAGCGGCTGCACCAGCTTGCATTGCCACCAACAATGCAAAAGAGATCCTCTTTCTCCTCATCCTCGCCCACATCTGTTGTTGCCTGAGTTGTTAATGTTAGCCATTCTGACATTTGTATTTCCCTGATGATGAGTGATGTTGAGCATTTTTTCATGTGTCGGTTGGCCATCTGGATGTCTTCTTTGGAGAAGTGTCTATTCATGTCTTTTGCCCATTTCTTCACTGGATTATTTGGTTTTGGGTGTTGAGTTTGATAAGTTCTTTGTAGATTTTGGATACTAACCCTTTATCTGATATGTCATTTGCAAATACCTTCTCCCATTCTGTCAGTTAGTTTTGCTGATTGTTTCCTTCACTTTGCAGAAGCTATTTATTTTGATGAGGTCCCAGTAGTTCATTTTTGCTTTTGTTTCCCTTGCCTCCAGCGGGAGACATGTTGAGTAAGAAGTTGCTGCGTCCAAGATCAAAGAGGTTTTTGCCTGCTTTCTCCTCGAGGATTTTGACGGCTTTCTGTCATTGAGGTCTTTCATCCATTTTGAGTTTATTTTTGTGTATGGTGTAAGAAAATGGTTCAGGTTCATTCTTCTGCATGTTGCTGTCCAGTTTTCCCAGCACCACTTGCTGAAGAGACTGTCTTTGTTCCACTGGATATTCTTTCCTGCTTTATCAAAGATTAGTTGGCCATACATTTGTGGGTCCATTTCTGGGTTCTCTATTCTGTTCCATTGATCTGAGTGTCTGTTCTTGTGCCAGTACCATACTGTCTTGATGATTATAGCTTTGTACTATAGCTTGAAGTCTGAGGTTGTGATGCCTCCTGCTTTGGTTTTCTTTTTCAAGATTGCTTTGGCTATTCGGGGTCTTCTCTGGTTCCATACAAATTTTAGGATTATTTGTTCCAGCTCTGTGAAGAATGCTGGTGTTACTTTGATAAGGATTGCATTGAATATGTAGATTGCTTTGGGTGGTATTGACATTTTAACAATATTTGTTCTTCCTATCCAGGAGCATGGAATCTTTTTCCATTTCTTTGTGTCTTCTTCAATTTCTTTCATAAGCTTTCTATAGTTTTCAGTGTATAGATTTTTCACCTCTTTGGTTAGATTTATTCCTAGGTATCTTATGGTTTTTGGTGCAACTGTAAATGGGATCAATTCCTTGATTTCTCTTTCTGTCACTTCATTGTTGGTGTATAGGAATGCAACCAATTTCTGTGCATTGATTTTATATCCTGCAACTTTCCTGAATTCACAAATTAGTTCTAGCAGTTTTTTGGTGGAATTTTTGGGTTTTCCATATAGAGTATCATGTCATCTGCGAAGAGTCAAAGTTTGACCTCCTCCTGGCCAATTTGGATGCCTTTTATTTCTTTGTGTTGTCTGATTGCAGAGTCTAAGACTTCCAATACTGTGCTGAATAACAGTGGCGAGAGTGGACATCCCTGTCTTGTTCCTGACCTTAGGGGGAAAGCTCTCAGTTTTCCCATTGAGGATGATATTAGCATTGGGTCTTTCATATATGGCTTTTATGATCTTGAGGTATGATCCTTCTATCCCTACTTTCTTGAGGGTTTTTACCAAGAAAGGATGCTGTATTTTGTCGAATGCTTTCTCTGCATCTATTGAGAAGATCACATGGTTCTTGTCCTTTCTTTTATTGATGTGATGAATCATGTTAATTGTTTTGCAAATATTGAACCAGCCCTGCATCCCAGGTATAAATCCCACTTGGTTGTGGTGAATAATCTTTTTAATGTATGCTTGGCTAATATCTTGTTGAGGATTTCTGCATCCATGTTCATCAGGGAAATTGGGCTCCTTTTTAGTGGGGTCTCTATCTGGTTTTGGAATCAAGGTAATGCTGGCTTCATAGAATGAGTTTGGAAGTGTTCCTTCCATTTCTATTTTTTGGAACAGCTTCAAGAGTATAGGTGTTAACTCTTCCTTAAATATTTGGTAGAATTCCCCAGGAAAGCCATCTGGCCCTGGACTCTTGTTTTTTGGCAGATTTTTGGCATATAACTTTTCATACTTTAATCATCCTTTTAATGTTCAAGGTATCAGTGGTGATGATCCCACCTACATTTCTAATATTTTAAAATTGTGGGGTTTTTTCCTTCAGGGTTAGCCTGGCTAAGTGTTTATCAATTTTATTGATTTATTCAAATAAATACTTTTGGGTTTCATTGATTTTCTCTATTGTTTTCCTGTTTTCAAATTCATAGATTTTTGCTCTGATTTTTACCAGTTATCTTATTCTGCTTATTTTAAACTTAATTTACTTTTACTTCTCTATTTTCCTAAGGTGGAATCTTAAGTTATTGATTTTAGATCTTAATTCTTTTTCTAAAATATATATTTGGTGCTATAAATTTTACTTTTAACACTGCTTTTGCTGCATCCAATAAATTTTAATCAGTTATATTTCCATTTTTATTTAGTTAAAAATGTGTTTTGAAATTTCTCTCATGACATCATCTTTGACTGTTGTGTTATTTAAAGGGATGCTGCTTAGGGGTGCCTGGGTGGCTCAGTCAGTTAAGCATCCAACTCTTGATTTCAGCTCAGGTCGTGATCTCACGATTCATGAATTCCAGCCCTGCATGGAGCCCCCATATTGACATTGCAGAGCCTGATTGGGATTCTCTCTCTCTGTCTCTCTCAAAATAAATAAACTGAAAAGAAAGAAAATGCTGGGGCACCTGGGTGGCTCAGTCAGTTAAGCATCTAGCTTTGGCTCAGGTCATGATTTTGCAGTCTGTGGGTTTGAGCACTGCTTCAGGTTCTGTGCCGACAGCTCAGAACCTGGAGCCCGCTTTGGATTCTGTGTCTCCCTCTCTGTCTGCCCCTCCTCCCCATGGATGGAAATCACAAGAAGACAGACTTCACCTGATACAATTATGAACTTCTTAGCAAACTAATTTTCAAGGCAATTGAATGGGCTGCCTCAAAAGAGCTAGTGTTCCCCCAGAATGATCAGAGGCTTTGAAACAGAATCAAAGCAAACATTTAAAATAAATGAACATTAAGTTTTTTTCTTTTAAAAAAAGATGTCGTTTAATCTCAAAATATTTGGGAGCTCCTAATTTATCTTTTAGCTATTAATTTCTTGCTCAATTCTGTTGTAGTGTGTTAGTAGCATGTATGTAGTATGTTAGTGTGTATGATATTCATTTGTTAAATTTTTTAATATGTGTTTTATGGCCAGAATGTGATCTGTCTTGGTGCATATTCCTCCTGAGTTTGAAAAGTGTATGTACTGTGCTGGCATTAATGGAATCCTCTAGAATTGTCCGCTAAGTTGATTATAGTGCTGTCCAGGTCAACGTTCTCCTTTCTGATTTTCTTCCTACTTGATCTACCAACTCCTAAAAAAAAAAAAAAGCAGTATTGAATTTTTCAGTTATAATAGTGCATATGTGTCTTACTCTTTTCAGCTCTATCAGTTTCGCCTCCTATATTTTGACTCTTATTTCTAGTCGGCTGTATTGTTAGGTATATACATGTTTTGGATTGTTGTTTCTTCCTAGGGAATTGACCTCTTGATCATTATATACTACCCCTCTTTTATTCATGGTCATTTTCATTGTTTTGAAATCCACAGATCCGATGATCAGAATGTTTTGGAATTACGCTCTAGGTCTCTGGTATCCTACCCCTTGAATCTGACCTCTGTTCCTCGATTGCTATTGCCCTCCCTTCCCTGCTAACCACGAACATTCTCCCCCTGAGTTTCCACTGGAGGACTTTGTGAGCTCCTCTTTCTTTCTCTAGTAACCATAGCCAGCAGCCGGCTGTGCTTCATTTCCTTCAGAAACTCAGCTGCTTGGTTACTTATCAGGAGCAGCTGTTAGACAATCTGGAGGGGAAGCCAACGATGCTTTACTTTGGGGAGGGCAGCTGAAGGAGTGAGAAAGCAGAGGCATTCTTCGGTGCATCCAGGGGCCTCAGGTGGAGGGTGTCAAGGGGGATATCAGAGAAGAAAGAGACATCAGACGTCTCGCGGCCCAGTGCCTTCACCTGGAGTAGGGGCTGTTTGGGGCTGTCCAGCCAAAGGGTCCGGAGGCAGTGACAGCGTGTTGGCAGTGGACATCAGTCCTTGGAGTTACCCCTGTGAAAGCTACTTGCCTCCGGGAAGAGGCAAGCCACTTTGTCCTGAGCTGGGCCTCATTCCCACTCCCTGAATCCACCCCTTTTCTCCCACTGAGAATGACCTTTGGGTCCCACGGGTGAGGTGAAAAGAGTTAAAGCTGTTAAAGCAGTCCCTGGGAAGTGCAGTGTGAGAAACAGCAAACCTGGTTGAAAGCAACAGTGGTCTGGGCGTCGGCAGCCTGCTTTCTGGGCCTCAAACCTTGGCCTGACCTTGACATAACCTTGGGCAAATAACGGGATCTCTCTTGGCTTTTATTTCTTTATGGCATTGGATTTGATGAAATGTGTTTTTGGAACAGGAGTTGAAGATTAAAGAAAAGAAAACCCTGGGGAATTAGTTGACTGTAACTTAGTATTAATCCGTGGCATGGTGTGACTTTAATGAAAGGAACTTGATGTTCGGCTACTTCAGGAGGAAGATGTCTGTTCTCTTTTGCTCTGCATTCAGGTCACATGGGCCTGAAATACAAAGAGTAATTCTGAATCACACTTGTAGAGGGTATATTCAGGGAAAAGAATCTGAGAGAGTGAAGGAGAAAATTAGAAATCAGGGAGATATGTAATCTGGAGCAAAGGAAATCAGGGAAGATTAGATTTATTTTATTATAATGGTTAAAGCATGGCTACAACTTAGCAAATAACTTGTTTTGTGCTAAGCACTGTCTCACGAATTTTGAATGCACCATTTCATTAATGTTCACCACTTGGTCTGGGGGAAGCAGTGGGTGTGCGGAGAGGGTGGGTATGTGTACCTATAGTAAAACTGAGGACACTGAGATTTAATGAGTTATATAACTATTTTTAACATCACACAGTTAGAGAGTAAAGCATGCCTTGGTTTTAACCCATGTGTCCTAGGCCAAAAGCCTAGCCCCTAACTCATAACCGCCACAGGATAGGGCAGTAGCCTTGAAGTGCTTACATAGCGTTCAGAGGCGCCATATTTGTATGTAGCAGCAGAACGAGGTCCTGTGGGTGGAAATCACATGAAGACAGACTTCATCTGATATAGTTATGAACTTCTTAACAAACTAACAAACAGTTTCAAGACAATGGGCTGCCTCAAAAGAGCCAGTGTTCCCCTGGAATGATCAGAGGCTTTGAAACAGAGTCAAAGCAAACATTTGCCTGAGATATCTTTATGGTTACTCACACATAATACAGAGTGGCCTGTACAATCACCAAGAAGTTTTTCAACTGTGAGTTTATGATTCTTTGACTGCCAAGTTCTAGCATGTTTTAACGGGCGATGCTCTTAAGACTCCACAAAGCATGGAGTGTTTCTCCTGACAATTAGGATTGGTTGGTATCGCTACCCCAACATATAAATACATAAATAAATTTTGCAAATAACCACCATTTACTGGTCCCTTTACATAGTTCCAGGTACTAAGTGCTTTACATGCTTTAATCCTCACAACTTCTTGGTAAGTCTATCTTATAATCATTCTATAAAGCTGAGGAGGTACCTGAGATTCACAGAGGTTATGTAGTTTCCCCAAGTTAGTAGATAGTAGGAGATAGTGGAGCGTGGATAGTAGGCAGCAGAAGAGGAATTGGAACCCGAGCCTGTCTGCTATAAAAGCCTTTTTCCTAACTATTCTGTTGTACCGGTTCCCTCCAAATGGTAAAATTTCCCTATTACTGCTGAGAAATTTGAGGATTAGATTAAAAGAATTTCTTGTGGACTAATGGTTTCCTAGGTGCTCTGTACCCTTATTGCACTTAAAACACCTCATTTACTACTCATAACAGTCTCCTTAAGTAGCTGCATCGGTTTTGCACACACAACTGAGAGGGAAAGAGGTTGAATACATTTCTCTTTGGTCACTCACATAATAACTAGCAGCGTTAGTTAACATGTTAACACTCCTGAGTCTGCAGTGAGTCACTCTGGGTTGGTACGTTGGACTGGCCACGTCCACGATGATAAAGCTAAGTGATTTATTTGGACCCTCAATATGTGGCAAATCTGCACATAGAATTTATTTTTTTCAACCTTAGTTAATTCTCTTTCTACAGGAGCAGTGTTGATCATAAAAAGTCACTAAGGTTGTGTGGCTCTGTTTATTATGACTAGCACTTTAAATCCCATTTTCTCATTAATTCCTACTATCTACACAAATGTAGTAAGTATTTGCTGCATGTTACACCAGTTGCTCACATAAAGCAGTTTGGGGCAAATCTACCTAAGAGAAAAGAGAAAATGTGTGTGGGCTCAGATACGAGAAACCAGTCCAGAGAAGTTCCTGCCCCACCAACAGAGAAAGTGATGGCAAAGTTGACTGTCTTCTGCTGAGTTTCAGCTCTTTAACTCAATAAGAGAAAACAAGGGAATGAAATTATTTCTGAAGTACATTTTGAAAGGGGAGCAGTATTGATCTCTCTGGATTTTTTAAGCATTGGAAGATTTCTTAGATATCTGGGAGACAGGGTCAACCAGTTGACTCTCATGGTCTGCTTCAGCCTTTTGCACATCTCTTAAGTAAAAAGCGTTTCTCTCAGGAACGAGAAGAGAATGCAGAGTGAGCTCAGCAGTCCAATGAGCTGTCATTACCGGGAGTTAGTTGCACCCTCCTGGGCCAGCTTCTGGGGAGGCTCTCTTCCCTACCATGATGCTTTGAGGAAACCAGAGGGTCAGGGCATCTGGGGGATTTTCATATTCTAACACAGCATTTCCCAAAAAGTGAGTTTGTTCCCTTGGCTTCTTCCAAACGTTTATATGTCATACTTGTGATGATTGAAAAGGTTCTCGAAATGATTATAGGTGGTACATAAACCCAGCACTAAGAAAAAGTGAATCACATGATGAGAAAATTATTTTCATTTGAATTTTATTCCAATCCTTCAGATTAAGTCAAGAGGAAACTCTCAGTCTGGGGCTAAAAGAGTCTTCAACACCTAATTTCACCTTCCTTTTTAAATAAAGGGAAAAAAAAAACCAGGCTTCATACTCAGAAATTAGGGCCAGCTAGAATATCTAGGTAGGATTTAATCAAATGTTAATTGTTTTCCTTGTATTTAATTTTAAAGCTATAGTCTGTCCTCATTATATGCAGAATTCATATTTGTGAATTCACCTATTCACAAAAATTTATTTGTAATCCCAGAATCAATATTTGCAGTGATTTTGCAGAGTGGTAAAAAAAACTTGAGTCACCCCACACATATGTTGCCAGCTGAGAGAAAATAAGGTGACACTGTGCCTTCTTGTTTCAGGTCTTATGCTGTACTCATATCCATTACATGGTCTGTTTGGTGCCATATTTTCACATTTTCGTGGGGTCTTTGTTAGTGGTTTTATGGTTTAAAATGCCCCCCTCAAGGTTGTGCTGAAGTGCTATTTAGTATACTCAAGTACAAGAATGTGCATTGCAGAGAAAACACGTGTTGGATAAGCTTCATTCAGGCATGAGTTACAGTGTTGCTGGCTGTGAATTGAATGTTAATGAATCAACAATATATATTAAATCAATGATACATGTTCAATCACCAATACATAGTAAATAAGGTGTCTTTAAACAGAAACACACAGGGGCGCGTGGGTGGCTCAGTCCGTTAAGTGTCTGACTTTGGCTCAGGTCATGATATCGTGGTTTGTGGGTTTGAGCCCCGCGTCAGGCTCTGTGTTAACAGCTTGGAGCCTGGAGCCTGCATCAGATTCTATGTCTCCCTCTTGTTCTCTGCCCTTCTCCTGATCATTCATTCTCTCTCTCTCTCTCTCTTCCTCTCTTTCTCTCTCTCTCTCTCAAAATAAGTAAATAAATATCTTATTAAAAAAAAAAAACAAACAGAAACACACATTAAAAAAAGGTTACATATTGATTGGTTGATGAAAATATTGTGACCAGAGGCTTGCAGGAACCTAGCCCTCTATTTCCCTTAGGTGCAGTGGTTCAGTATTTGTGGAGACTTTCTAGAACATGACTACCATGAATAATGAGAATTGACTGGACTTCTAGTTTAGACTATTGATTAGAAGCTTCCATTTATGATGGTGCCATCTAAAGTATCCTTTAAAGTAAATATGAGTAAAAAAGCAAGGTGATTTAAATAAAAACATTAAGGTAAAAATAAATGGTACAGGTTGTTTGCTGTTACAGCCAAATTTTGAAAGCAGTAAGGTTAAGTCTGGAGTTTTATGTCACTGCTCTGCCAAAATAGTTAATCGAGCATTGAGCCTCAGTATCCTAACCTTGAAAATGACTATCCCTTCTTACATAGTGAGGTACTCCTGAAGAAACAAATGTAGCAGAACTCTGAAACCTATAAACAACCTTACCAGTATGAGTGAGGGATCGCCACAATCATTGTTATTGCCTCTTGCTAACAAATTGTGAGGATTACCAGCTACTCTGAGCTCCTCTGCGACTGCAGTTCCATCTGTCAGGGGGGAAAAAAAAGCCCCACATTTGATATGCCCCCCACCCTTATTACCCACTAATAATGAAAAAATAATGACCTTTTTTCCCATGTTGGTGACTACTTTCCCTGTCAACTCTGATATGCTCATAATGTGGGCAGACAGATTATTTATGACCAGGGAAATTAAATATTATTTCATTTCTCCTAATACAATCTGTGGCGTCTCCCAGCTCCCAATTCCTTCCCATTAAGGTTATTGTCTTTTCTGCTCCAATTGGCTGCGTGCTGTTGGGTTGTAACAGCACTGGCAGAATGCTCGGAGCATAATGGAGGTGGGAGAAATGGTGTAATTTGCAAGGCTGCCTTTCCCGTCTCTTCTAAATGAAGACATTTGGTCCCTGCGAGTCAAAACCCATTTTGATGAGTCTAGATGCATTTGGACTAATGGAAAAGGACAGCTACGGCTGTAATGGGTTTCCTGAACTGGGTTTTCTTACCCAAAATCACAGAATTTCAGAATAGGGAGGGTCATTTAAGGCCATCTGTTTTAAGTCTCTAATTTTGCATATGGGGAAACTGAGTTAGAGGGAAGATGACTCGTTTAATGCAGTCTCTGGTGAGAGCACACTTTTTCTACTGCCAAGTCCCATTCCAAACATTCTGGTTTTTGACTTATGTTCCTTTCAGGAGCCAATGACTTTTCTAAGCACTCAGAGATATGATCACATTATGTAAGGTCCAGAGTCAGGACTGTTTCCCAAACATGGAGTGTCCTTTGTGACTCTCTCTGTCTCTTCACTTATTCTATTTCTCCAGGCAGTTTAGGTGGCACTGCTTCTCAAGGAGGGGGCTGGGGTTTCGTTGGGCTTGCATGGCTGTACAACTTCAACCTCTGCCCCGTTCTGCTTTCCTCCCCTCCTTTTCATGAGTGTTGATTGCTAATATCAACCCTCTGTGTGTCAGGCCCCATCTCCATGCCTGCTTCAGAAGAGCCCAACTTGTGGCCCAAAAGAGGTTGAGAAGTGAGTTTCTTCCTTCTCTATTCTAACACTTATTTCACATCTCCAGTGTTCCAACACAGATAAATGTGCGGTAGGTAAAATATAGTCCCTGCCAACTTAAGAGATCACCACTTGGTATGGGAAATGCCAAGTAGAAACGATTACGTTAAGCCACTGCTTAATCTACACCACTGATTCCTCTTGACCAGATGTTGCAATATGGCCCTTGCTCATATCACACCCATCTTGCTCCTAGTTATCCACCCAAGTAAAAACCCAAATCTGAGTCTGGCATCCCTTGGCTTAAAGTCTCTCAGTGAAGCACCCTTTCAGTTTAAGTAAAGCCACACTTCTTATTGAGCACTTTCCTGTTTTCCCAGTGCCTTTCTTTGTGATTTGTTGTGCCTTAGTAACACTGGCCTGTTTTTAGTTTCTCGAAGCCATACGTTCTCCCCCATCTCAGAGTCTTCATACTTGCTTATTCTTTCATCCAGAATATTCTTCCTCTGCCTCCTCTGAGTGGCAGACACATTTTCATCCTTGACAACTTGTTTCCTTTGTCATCTCAAAGCCTCAGGATACAGATCTGTAGGTTCCACCCTCCAAATCCTAGGGGGTACTCTTCCCACTGCTGACCATCACTGAGTTGTTTCTTTATTATACCAATTTGATGGTTGATAAAGAACCTTGAGTAAAGGATGGATTTTTCCTATTTGCACCAAAGTCCCAAGTAGGCATATTAAGGGAGGGGGAGGTTCACCTCCTTGGCCACCTATTTTGACCACTGGCTGAAGGTTATTCCAAAAATGTACATATTGTCATTCTAATCACATGTTCATTTGCTTGTTTACTGTTTGTTTATTCCGTTAGATTATATGTACTGCATGTTTAGAAACAATTTTTTTTCTTCACTCCCAAGTATTCTGTTTTCCTTGCACAGTGCTTGACTTTTAAAAAGTGCGCAATAAGGGGCACCTGGGTGGCTCAGTCGGTTAAGCGTCTGACTTCGGCTCAGGTCATGATCTCACAGTTCGTGAGTTCAAGCCCTGCATCGGGCTCTGTGCTGACAACTCAGAGCCTGGAGCCAGCTTCATATTATGTATCTCCCTCTCTCTGTCTCTGCCCTTCCCTGCTCAATTCTGTCTCTCCCCCTCAAAAATAAACAAACATTAAAAAAAAGTGTCCAATAAGTATTTACTGAAAAATTTGCTGAGTAAATTACAGAAGGTAGATGGGATGGGTGGCAATTTGAGCTGAGCTCTGAAGCAAGCATGGGATTCAAGTACTGCTCTGTGAAGGACAGGTGTTTTTGGTGGTGGTGAGGAACCATTCCTTATCTGTGAAATGGGCCAAAAAACACCTATCTTAAAGTAAAGTGCTCACAGATGTACAATGCTAGCTCAATGCCTCACATGCTTGACATAGCAATACCAAAGTACATTTCTGTTAGCGTTACCATTATTCTTCTACTGTGGTTAATATATAACAGAGACAGTACTTTCCTACTTTCATCCATTGATTAAAAGGCACAGTCTTGTAAAAAAAATACAAAATCAAGGTTTATAATTAGCTTGTATGGTTTGGAGAACTGTCTGGGGGATTTTGGATTTTATAACTTTCGAAGTACCTTCCAGCCTTGCAATTTACATTAAGAGAGTGAAAAAAATAGGCTTTACAGAAAATTAAGCACATCATTTAGCCCAGGATGCTGAGACAGTGATTGAAAATAGTCTCTGTGTTTCTTTTTCTTACGGAATTTCACTCTCCCCACCACTGCCATGATCTACTGAACAAATGCCCTGGAAGGCCAAAGTAAGTCAGACAAAGCTTACATCACCAATGTTAGCAGCTCTCTTTAAACTGGTGTACCAAAGGAAGAACATTCAATGGCAAGTTTTCAGCAATTCGCCTTTATATCTCCAGAGTTAGGAAGTCATTGGTACCTCAAACACACTTTGAAACATCCTCTCCCTTAAGAAGAAAAACATCACCGACTTCAAAATTCCCAAGTTCATGGTGAGGACTCAAATTTGAGGTCACTTGCTATTTTCTTACAAGTAGCCGATCACCTCCCATTTCTCACTTTTTTCAGATAAGTGGTTTTTTTTTTCATATCGAATATATTTCTGTTACTACATTGTACTTTCCAAAAAGAAGAAAGAGAATAGCCAACTGAGATCTTAACAGTTTCCATCTTTCCACAAGAAAATAAAGTGCTATTGGCCAGCGTTGGGTTGCTAAATGATTTGGGTATTAGAGAAAATGTGGGTGGCATAATGAAAAACAAAAAACAATATCTAAAAGTTATTAAATCACCTCTCCTTTGCATTAGATTGTATTTAGCTGTTTATTTTCTTATGATTAGACTACGTCTCATTTTAAATCATTAAAACATTAGAGGTAAAACATTTTACCTTTTCCGTAGCATGGTTGAATGAGCCTTTGCTTGTACGTAGCTTTCTATCTTTGTTTCCTGAAAGTTCTTCAGGACCCTAACAAGAAATCATTCTACTTGGAAGCACAGTGCTAACTGTGGCAACACTGGCTCTACGAGGTCATAAGTGCCAATTAGGATGCTATTCTGGTTATGGCCCAAATCATCCTTCTCTTCTTCCAGAGGCCACATAAAGTGAGCCTAATTCACCACTAGTAAATGAGTCAGAGAGGCATAGATAAAATCAGTCTATTTTTTTACTTCAAAATTCTAAGAAGTCAATGAAGCATCCTGCTTTTTTTTTTTTAATGGTATAAAGCACAAGGAATTCTAACCAGATCTTTGCTCTGTTGGAGATATCCATAGAACTCTAGAAACAACACCAAGGTCTATGTTTCTTCAAGCTTATTATGCACCCTCTGACATGCATGTCTCTTGTCAGGACAGAGTGGTACCTGCTATCTCCTTCTCTGCAGATCTTAGCATGACACCAATGTGATAACGATAGCAATGGCCACTGTAGCTCTAGCTGCTGTCTATTCAGTGATTACTATGTTCCAGGCAGTGTTATGATAAACTTCCATATAGTAACTAGCTTAAACTTCATGATAACTGTATGAGGTAGATATTATTACCATTCCCACTTAATAGATGAGGAGATTGAGGCAACAGGATCCTGAATTACTTGTTCAAATTCACACTACCATCACACGGTGGAATTGAGATATAAATCCGGGCATTCTGACTCCAAAGCCTTTATTACTAACCATTACACTATCTGACTTCCCCAAGGTAAGAAAACAAGTAAGAACAGAGACCATTTGAAACAGATCAATGCCTAGTTTTCATATAAAAGAAATATAAAGATTTTAATTCTACTGACATTATAATTTGACATCTCATCTGTCATCGACTTTAGTTTTGTGGCTACTGAAGAGACCAATTACTTTGTTTTGTTTTGTCTTTTGTTTTCTGTATTTCTCAATTCATAAGAAGTCCTTAGATTTTAGTTCATGTTTTGAGCTAAGAACTTAGGGATTTGTGCTCTTCATTA
Source organism: Leopardus geoffroyi (assembly GCF_018350155.1). Classification (NCBI taxonomy): domain Eukaryota; kingdom Metazoa; phylum Chordata; class Mammalia; order Carnivora; family Felidae; genus Leopardus; species Leopardus geoffroyi. Next base: position 78,389,980 of record NC_059342.1, read on the forward strand.
TTTTTCTTTATGGTTTTAAAGTGCTATTAGGAGTAGATACCTCACCCTGCTGCTCCTGTCCTTCTTACTACTTTATGGTTGTGAAGGTGCAGTTTCCAAAGCTTTGATGTTAATGGGTACTTCATTTGAGGCACACACAGACGATACTTTAATTAGCTGCAGCACTGTTTCCTGCCATGGGCATCCAAATTCCCTTCCCTGAATTCTAACAGAATTACTACTGCCTTCAGCTCTAACTCGGTCAGGTAATCTATCATAAATTCCTCCTTTCTTCTTGGGGACCATTGCCTATAACCTACTCGCTGGTACTAATCTCTGTATCAGTCATGGGTTTTGGTTGCAAACAGCAGAATGAATACTTTGGTGATAAAAGCAATTTATTGCAAGGATATTGGGTAGCTTACAAAATCAACTGTAGACTCATCAATCAGGCTCCTAAAACATGCAAAAACCATGAGAGGCTAAGCAGCAGGAAATGCCTCTGTGGGGCTATGTGCCCTAGAAAGTCAGTGCTGCAGCCAGCGGAAGGACTCTGGATGTTACCATTTGTCACTGGACCCTCACCGCCACTGCTATTACAGGACTCTTGGTGCCACCGCCAACGCAAACGATTCCTTTACCATCTTTGCATCTCTGCATCAAACCTTCTGGAGTCAAAGTCATGGATGGGGCCATCTGATTGGCCTATCCTAGGCCAAGTGCCTGCATCTATACCCTGGTTCCCAGCAATACTTACCCAGTAGGGACCAAGGGAGCTTCCTATGTTTTCCAAAATGAGAGTGACGTTTGAATATTGGAGACTTAAATAAATGGCAAATTACAGTGGCAGAAAGTAAGTGATAATTAGTTTTCAAAATTCGTCCACATGTTTGAATCAAGTCCTTTATCATAGAGAAAAATGAGAGTTAAGCAAAGGGAGAGGTTCTTCCAGGAGATGAAGTAAATGAAGATAATAAGGCAACTGTCCCACAAAACTTCACACAATAATCTCTCACAATCCATCACAAACCACAGTCATATCCAAGACAGAACTTTTATTCATTCATGACAAAAATACCTGTTAAGGACCCATTATCTAAGCAGTGGCGTGTCAGACACTATGGATTCAGTCCATATGCTCAAGGAATTTACTATGTAGCTCATTCACCTCGGTGACTCAGCTGAATGAAGCTAGTGAGCGCCTTTAGTTCTGTGTGCACGAAATTGGAACTCACCATGTCTTTTTCTACTGTGATGCTGAAGAGAAATTTATTCACCTGTACACAAAGATACCAGCAGGGAAGACTTTTTTTACCAGGCCAAAAAAGAAGAAGAAGAAGAAAAAAGATGTGGTTAGAAGACTGGTATCAGTTGTAAGGTAAAGATTTGGGTTTTAGCTTGTAGACCTATTTTTAGACCATTGTGAGTCCTCTAACAGATTAGGGAACCTCAGTTTCAGTCTCTTAACATGTTAAAAGGGGTAACACTTGAGTCTCCTTGTTTTTGTTTTTGTTTTTTTTGTTTTTTTTTTGTTTGTTTGTTTTGTTTTTTTTTTTGCCAAAATAAGGAGGGACATTGTACCTGGGCTTGGCTTAATTTGATTCTTAGTAATACAGAAAGAAACATACTTTTAAGGGCATCAAGTGACAGATATTGATTGACAAAGTATTTTGCAATCACACTTCATTCTCTACTACAGTCCATCAGAAAACATCTAGGTATCACCCAAGATTCAGCCCATGTATTCAGGTGGTTTCATCTCTCTACTAAAATTTCTTTTATTATTAAAAATTCTCACTGAATAGCACACACATTTCTTGGAAGTATAAAGTAGTGAATCCAAAAGGGTTCTGTTGCAATTGGATAAGGACTTGAAAGTCAAGAAGCTTTCCTCCTGTTTTAGTATCTCTTTTGTAGATAATGAACAGTGAGTTCTGATTAGGGTGAATTTTAATTTTCTTTGCTGAGGAAGAACACAGATCCCCTTTCCTTACATTCCCATAGATGAGAAAAAAATTTCCCTTTCATTTCCAAAATCTGGAAATGTTTCTGATTTCTCTGGACATTTTTTTCTCCCATTATCAAAACAGAAGTAAAGTCCCTTGTTGGTAGATTTCAGAGGAGTTCAGCACAACCAGCTCTGGACCTTTGCAGGTCTCTCTTGTACAGTGTCAGGACAGAGCCTTCCTCGTTCGTTTGTGTCTGAACTGGGTGATAGAATAGACCCAGAACTTCTAATGGGCTGGTAATACATTTTAGAAAGTAAATTATCAGAAAACCCAATTGTGATTGCAGATGAGATTACCTTTACTAATACCACTTTATTTCTAATAGCATTAACACTTTGATGTCTGTTTGATTCCTTTGTCTCTTTCTCCATATAACTACACTCAGGAAAATCATGGGATGTTACTTATGGGATCCCTGAAAACTCCAGCTTATTCTTTCTGTGGCAGCAGCCTCATTGAGCAGGTCCCTGTGTACATACATTCTGATAGCCACATTGTCCACATACACTAAGCATATTTTCTAGAAAGACAACAGTTCTCACAGGAACATGGTAAGCATTACATATTCTTTTTTTTTCTTTAATATATGCAAAAAAGACAGGACACAAAGCTTTCTTCTTGGTAAGTACACTTTGCTCATCTCATCTCTCTCTCCCCCCCCCTTTCTCCTCCAAAGAGAGGAAATCAGCTCTAATTGTACGACAGATCATCAGTGAGCTGTTTTAGGGGAGACATAAAAGGGATTTAACTAAAGTTACGCCAGAACCCTACCTCTAGGTTCGTTTGAGGAATAAATTAGTAATAGTAAAATGCCAGACTGTGTTGATAGGGATCCTCAGGATAATTCCCCTTTGTGGTCCAGAGCATCTAATCAAATAATATCTTGAAATGAGGCTTTCTTCTCCCTGGGGTCATGAGACCATTCCCTAAAATATATTTAGCCCACAGACACTAGATATTATACATAATATGATGTGATTTTGTTATAGTGCCACAGTATAGATTTCACTGCATATGCTATGCTTGAATAATAAGAGGGAAATTGGTTTTTAGTGGTATTACTAACGAAGATTGATGGATTACTTGTACATGGGCAGACTAGTCCTTTAGTCTTAAGTTTTCTTCCAAAAAGCTCAAACTACAACAAATTAACCTCATTCATTCATTCATTCATTTGATGATCATCCATCCATTCAGTTAAAAAAATGTATAGACAGTCGACTGGGCTCAGGCATTTTCCTAAGTACTAGAAGTACACATGTCAACAAAACAGATAGGAATCTTAAATCTAGTGGGAGAGGCTGGCAATAAACAAAACTAATAGGTAAATGAGATAGTACTTTAAAAACAATAAGTTCCAGAGAAGGAAAAATAAAATAAGAAAAAGGTATGTGGATTATCAAAGGCAAAAGAAAGGTTATTTTTTTTTTAATTTTAAGCTTATTTATTTATTTTGAGAGAGAGAGAGAGTGCACACATGCATGAGTGGGGGAGGGGCAGAGAGAGAGAGGGAGAGAGAAAATCCCAAGCAGGCTCCCTGTTGTCATCTCACAGCCCAATGCAGGACTCAATCCCAGGAACTGTGAGATCATGACCTGAGCTGAAATCAAGAGTCAGACACTTAACTGACTGAGCCACCCAGGCTCCCCAAGGGGTTAGAATTTTTAAAGAGAGGTCAGGCAAGGCCACATTCCTTGAGAAGGAAAGGAGGGAGCTGTGCATAAATAACAGGAAAAGGCATAGTAAGAAGCGAGAACAACAAGCTCAATGGTTCTTCCAGAAGCACTTCTAGAGCGTTTAAAGGATCAGTCAGGTACTGCCGGGTTTGCCGCTGAGTAGAGAAGAAGGCAAATAAGAAATAAAGTCAGGGACACAGTGAGAGGCCAGAATGTATGTGACTCAAGGGGCAACAAAGACTGAGATGGGAAGCCACTGCAGGAGTCTGCACTTAACTCTGGTTAATGTGAGATAATAGACTCAGGGAGTGGTTCAATCAAGGGTGGAAGTAGGGAGATCACTTGGGAGGACAATGTAATAATGCAAATGTGGCGACTTCAGCCAGATTGGTAGCAGTGAATGTATTCAGTCTGGACACATTTGGAAGGTTAAGACAACAAAGTTTGCCGAAAAGAGTAATATAGGAGCGCATGTTTGGACTGGAAGTTTAGGACTTTGGTTTAAGCATGACAAATTGGAGATATTGAATATACAGGTGACCATAGAAAGTTGGGTTTCGGGAAAAAACTAAAGGCTGTCTGTATGCATTTAAGATTATCCAGCCCACAGGGAGCAAGACACTGGATGCGATCACAAAATGAGAGTTTAGTTAGAGCAGAGAAGAAAGCCACTGATCTTGCCCTGGAATACTGGAAGATTAAAAGGCCAGGGAGACAAGGAAGAACTCACAAATGAAACTAAGAAGAAAAAGCCCATAGTATAAGAGAAAAACCAGGAGTGTGCTCACCTGGAATTAAAATAAAATAAAGTGCTTGAGAGAAATAGATGTCATACAGTTTTCGTAGATCAACCGAGATGAGTACTGAGACTGGCCATTGGATTTAGAGATGTGGTGCCCTTGACAAAAGCAATTTTTCCGGAATTGGTTGTGAAAGCCCTGTCAGAATGAGCACAACAGAAAACAGTGGTACATCCACTGGAGACCGCAACCATAGTGCTCCTGCTGGCCCCCGCTCCTTGAAAGCCTGATGTCTCAGGCATAGTAGACATCAGTGCTACTTACCAGTTATTCTGAGGAAATCCTCTCTCAAGCACCCAAGAAGACCACCTCTTCTCTGTCTTGAAGTTAGGAATGGCCACTTGTCTTTCTTTGGCAAATGGATTGTCAGCAGAAGTGAGCTGTATCAATTCTGAGCAGAAGCATGAAGATCCAGTGTGTGATTGTCCATTTCCTCCTTTCTACTGCTGCCAGCAATGTTTGGTAAGGTTGGAACTTCATGAGCTTTGGTACAATATGAGCAGAAATCCTCCAAAAAGATGTGTTCATATGGCATGGGTAAAGAATAAACTTTATTGTTTCAAACCACTGAACTTTTTTTTAGGATCAGTGGTTACTGCAGCCTCCTATCACCTAATCTGACTAATAAAACAGCATGAGCCACTACTCTGTCTCTGTTGTGGCTGCCACAACTGTTGTACCTGTACTTAGTGACTGCCCGGAACCTGCTCCTCACTCATTGGGAGCTCACAAGCTCTCTGGAAGATGAACCTCACCTGCTTTCCTCATTGGCATCAGCAAACGCAGAATGGTAAGAATTAGCCCGTATCCTAGACATAGGGCCCTCCTTCTCCTCAGTGAAATGGTGGGAGATGGCGATAAGGCATGCTTTAGTTTAACATATCTGTGGGAAGGATACGGTCTGTGTGTTTAGCATAAGAGTCCACTGGATTCGAAGGAAAGCACCTGCTCTCATTTCATGTTTGGAATTAGGAAGTTCGTTTTATGCAGAAAAAAAAAAGCATCCATAAATAAGTGTTTGGTAATTGTTAACTGTTACTTTTGATGCAGTTATTGTTCTATTGCCATTATGTCATTATTGCTGTTGCTTTTATTATTATATCTAGATGGACATGATGACATTGAATGTCAAAATAAAACTTTATTTAGCACAAAAATTTATTTTCCACCATTCTCTGTATACCAGCGCATAAATGAAAGAGAAAACCTGAACTCACTCAACATTTGTTAGCTGCCTGCTGCATATTGGACTTTTACTTGGAAGACTGATGTTGGCCAAGCCATGTTCAGGTTTATTTGTTTACTTCAGCTCCTTAGGGCATGAAGTCATTCATATAGGAAAAGAAAGCTCTCCATCAACCCCATTTATCTTCAGGGAGGAACAGCATAGACGACCATATTTTCTCATGTCAACACACTGATGTTGGTTTTCCCAATTTGCATGTTGGGAAATTGGACTCAATTGGATCGGGTGATTTGTAAAGGCCCAAACACTAAAGTCAGAGAAATACAGACAGACACAGATACAGAGAGACAAAGAGTCAGTAGAGTAAAAAAGAAAAAAACCCCACAAAACTTGTGTTTTTAAAAATAAGTTTATTTCCCATGAAGTATTTCTCCATTGTCCAAGTAAATGTATGTTACCTATAATTTGGTTTGAATAATGGCAATAATATGAAGGAATTGTAGCTGGGAGAAGCCCTGAACAGTGTACCAAATGACTCTGCTCTCATTCTTGTCCCTCTCTTGCTTCCATAAACTGCACCCAGATGGAACATTCAACTCCACAAGCCATTGAGGACTGTAAGATATTACATCATTATAATGCCATATATATAATTCACTCACCATATCAATGAAATGGTGATAAATGTTGGACTTACTCAAAAGGATCATATGACATACTTCATCTCAAGCCTTTTTTATTAATTTTTTTAACTTTCCATTATAACTTCTATCCGCTGATCACACGTATGATCATCAAAAAACTACTCAGCCCCCAGAATTGATGTGGCTTAGTGATAGCTGAGAGAGACTGATAGCCAGACCCTGGAAGGCATTGGAGGCTTGTTAATCTACTAGGAGCAAAAGGGTAAGTAAAACCAACATTTGGGGAGTCTTAATTTCTTCATCTATAAATTGGGAATAACAACCCAACGATACAAGATGTCTAAAGGGCAACTTAATTAAAACAACAACAACAACAACAACAACAACAACAACATTTTATTTCTAAAGTTAGGTACCACTACGTATATGAGGCTGGCAAAAATTATATTCTTATTTTTTTTTTTAATTCAACAAGCATCTGTTGAAGAACTGTGTGACATAATCCCTGACCTCAAAGCCTTTTCAATCTAGTGCAAGAGACTGTCAAGATAATTATGACTGAACGATTCACTGTAAGAAGTCCTGTCACAGAGACCAGAAAGCCTGCTCTAAGAAAATCAAGAAAAGAGAACAAACTTGGTCTGAGGCTCTCCTAGAATGATTATCTGAAGGTATGGTTTAATGAATTTCCTAGAGCTGCCATAATGAAGTAGCACAAACTGCTGGATTAAAATAGAAATGGATTGTGTCATAATTCTAGAGGCTCGAATTCCAAAATTCAGGTGTTTTCATGGCCAGGGTTCCTTCAAAACCCCTTGGGGAGGATTGTTCCTTGCCTCTTCTAGCTTCTGGTGGCCTCAGGTACTCCTTGGCTCATGGCCACATCCCTCCGGTCTTTGCCTCTGTCTTCACAGCTGTCTTCTCCCCATGTGTCTGTCCTCGCACAGCATTCTCTTCTGTGTGTGTGTCTGTGTGCAAATGTTCCTCTTATAAAAACACCAGTCCCATTGGGTTAGGTCCATGCTAATGACTCATCTTAACTTGATTGCATCTATAAAGACCCTATTTCCAAATAAAGTCACATTCACAGCTACTGGGGATTAGGACATCAATGCATCTTCTTTTGGATGGGGACATAAATGAAGCCATTATATTCATGGAAAGTTAAGTGTGGCATACCAGGAACATGAGGAGAAATGAGAGGGGAGAACTGGAGCCAGATAGTGAAGAACACAAAATACCACGTGCAGGACCCCTTAGGCATGTTTCTTCAGGAGAGTGAAAAAAGCAGCTTTTTAATAAAGATATTTCTTACAGCAATGAAAAAATGGATCAAATGGGCATTGACAGTCTTGCAAGAAGGCCCTAGCAGTTGTCCAGATGAATAGTAGGGAAGCACAAGAGAGGCCAGGGATGCAGGAAGCTTCTCGGATGAGATGACAATTTATTCTATGTGGGAGAATCAAGAGAGGAAGAGATAAGAGTAAGGTCCTGAGGTTTTTAGCTTTAGGTGCTGGGAAGTTGGTGAAGCTATCAGCCAAGAGATGAACCATATGTGGCAAAGCTAATTGGGAATTAGTAGAAAGGAGGAAGCAGCTGAAAGGTTTGATTTAGTACATGGCAAGTTTGGGGGAAAATGGAATTTAAGCAAAATCTTGAGGAATACAAATGATGAATATATCTTGTATTGGGCTAGTTCTTACACGTTTCAAAACTTTAGAAGAGGTTATGATCTTGACTCTTAATGCTGAGGTCACAAGGGTAATAAGTTATCCAAGGTGTAAGATTTTTATATCGCCACGTAATAAATGACCACAAACTCAGTAGCTTATAACAGTACACACTTATCTCACAGCTTTGGTCAGTGAGGAGTCCTTTGTTCAGAGTCCACCTGGCTAAAATCAGGTCAGGAGTGTGATATCATCTGTAGGTCAGGCTCTCCTTCCATGTTTACTGGCTACTGCCAGAATGCAGATGCTTGAGGTTATAGAACTGAGGCCCTCAGCTCCTAGAGACTGCCTATGATCTCCCACCACAAGACCCTCTCCACAACAGGCACTTTGCTACTTCAAAGCCAGAAGGAGAGCATCTATGCTGCTTTGAATCCCTCTAACTTCTAGACCATCTTTTAGAGCAGCCAACTGATTAGGCCAGGCCCACCCAGAATGGTCTCCCTTTTTATTAACTTAAAGCCAGCTTCTTAGGGGCATTGATTACACCTGAAAATTTTCACCTTTGGCATATAATGTAACCTATCATGGGAGTGATACCTCATCATAATTACAAACCCTACCTACATATAGGAAGACAACGAATGACACAGGGTGTGTGTACAATGCAGTAGGAATCTTGAGGTCCATTGTAGAATTCTGCCTATCCAATAAGGTAACACAGTGACTGTTGGTAGAGCAATTACTATGCTTCACATCTTCTGACCTCAATCTTGATGTCATTTTCCAATATGCTATTTTGCCCCCAGGGATGGCACACATCTAATTCTCTTTGAGTAATGAAATGTTTGTGTAGGGCTGTGATTTTGACTCAGCAACTATCATTTGCATTCTTATACAAAATCTATGAACATTCTTAACCATGACTATGAGTTTTTGTCACATGGTTACCACCAGAAATGAAGATCCATTTTGTACCGTCAGAATAAGCTGACAAAACAAGAAAGTTGGTATACATTTTAGAAATGGTTAATGAGTTTTAATTTTCTAGATATTCCATATTCCTCTCAGTTAACATTAAAAGTCAATCCCGTGACTGTAGCAATTAATAATAACAGTGATGATGATTATTTATACTCTGTACCTCAAGCTAGCCTCAAAACAATTCTTGAATTCTATTCAACAAGCCCTAATTTATCATCAACTATTTGTATTGTGGTAAGCTCTGTGTATATAAAAATCAGCAAACTACAGACTTTTTCCTTACCTAGCTCAAAGTATAGTTAAATGAAATATATAGATCATGTTATTTCATTTAAGAAGGGAAACAAGGCTCAGACAGGGTAATTGCTGAATAGAGAACACACAGCGCATTAAGTAGAACAGATCACTTGTTCTAATCTTATAGCCAGCTATCTTCCTCCTGCCTCATATCATTGTATATTTTAGTGACATAACATTCAAGTAATTCATGTACATTCATTTATACTTTGGAATAACATGTTAAGGGGAAGATTCGTAGTAGGAGACGCAACACTGATGCAAAAATGCACTGGATTTCTTTATGGACACTTCTTTCTCTAAGTGCCCGAAACTCAACACACCAGATTGGGGAAGCATCCAACACTGGCCAGTGTGCCGCGTGGTCATCCTTGTTGTTGCAAACTTTCTAGAGCAATACCTGAAAATGAGACAAGAGTAACCTTCTCTCTCGTGCCAGGGTTTGGAATTTTCCCCAAAGGTCAGAAGAAATTTCCCAGGGAATTGCTACTGGAAAGGACCAGCTTACCTAATTGCTTTGCTGATTCAGAAGGGAAAAGAATCCCCTGAAATCAGTGAAAGAGAAGTGATTTGAGGCCAGGGCAATCAAAGTAGGAAGCCAGATTCTTCAAGAGGGCCTCCCCAAGAATGATAGTATTACAAAAGCAGATGTTCCCCAAATGGCCAAATAGCTTTGAAAATTGCTTACCTAGTATTTGGAGGAGAAAACAACATTTAAAACTGAATGCAGCAAAGAATAAATACTGTTAAAATGCCAATACTACCCAAAGCTATCTACACATTCAATGCAGTCCCAATCAAAATTGCACCAGCATTCTTCTTTTTTTTTTTTTTTTTTAATTTTTTTTTTTCAACGTTTATTTATTTTTGGGAGAGAGAGAGACAAAGCATGAACGGGGGAGGGGCAGAGAGAGAGGGAGACACAGAATCGGAAACAGGCTCCAGGCTCTGAGCCATAAGCCCAGAGCCTGACGCGGGACTCAAACTCACGGACCGCGAGATCGTGACCTGGCTGAAGTCGGACACTTAACCGACTGCGCCACCCAGGCGCCCCACCAGCATTCTTCTTGAAGCTAGAACAAGCAATCCTAAAATTTGTATGGAACCACAAAAGACCCCGAATAGCCAAAGTAATATTGAAGAAGAAGACCAAAGCAGGAGGTATCACAATCCCAGACTTTAGCCTCTAATACAAAGCTGTAATCATCAAGACAGCATGGTATTGACACAAAAACAGACACATAGACCACTGGAATAGAATAGAAACCCCAAAACTAGACCCACAAAAATATGGCCAACTAATCCTTGACAAAGCAGGAAAGAATATCCAATGGAAAAAAGATAGCCTCTTTAACAAATGGTGCTGGGAGAACTGGACAGCAACATGAAGAAGGATGAAACTAGACCACTTTCTTACACCATTCACAAAAACAAACTCAAAATGGATAAAGGACCTGAATGTGAGACAGGAAACCATCAAAACCCTAGAGGAGAAAGCAGGAAAAGACCTCTCTGACCTCAGCCGCAGCAATTTCTTACTTGATACATCCCCAAAGGCAAGGGAATTAAAAGCAAAAATGAACTATCGGGACCTCATGAAGATAAAAAGCTTCTGCACTGCAAAGGAAACAGTCAACAAAACTAAAAGGCAACCAACGGAATGGGAAAAGATATTTGCAAATGACATATCAGACAAAGGGCTAGTATCCAAAATCTATAAAGAACTCACCAAACTCCACACCCAAAAAACAAATAATCCAGTGAAGAAATGGGCAGAAAACATGAATAGACACTTCTCTAAAGAAGACTTCCAGATGGCCAACAGGCACATGAAAAGATGCTCAACATCGCTCCTCATCAGGGAAATAGAAACCAAAACCACACTCAGATATCACCTCACACCAGTCAGAGTGGCTAAAATGAACAAAACAAGAGACTACAGATGCTGGAGAGGATGTGGAGAAACGGGAACCCTCTTGCAGTGTTGGTGGGAATGCAAATTGGTGCAGCCACTCTGGAAAACAGTGTGGAGGTTCCTCAGAAAATTAAAAATAGACCTACCCTATGACCCAGCAATAGCACTGCTAGGAATTTACCCAAGGGATACAGGAGTGCTGATGCATAGGGGCACTTGTACCCCAATGTTTATAGCAGCACTCTCAATAATAGCCAAATTATGGAAAGAGCCTAAATGTCCATCAACTGATGAATGGATAAAGAAATTGTGGTTTATATACACAATGGAATACTATGTGGCAATGAGAAAAAATGAAATATGGCCTTTTGTAGCAACGTGGATGGAACTGGAGAGTGTGATGCTAAGTGAAATAAGTCATACAGAGAAAGACAGATACCATATGGTTTCACTCTTATGTGGATCCTGAGAAACTTAACAGAAGTCCATGCGGGAGGGGAAGAAAGAAAAAAAAAGAGGTTAGAGAGGGAGAGAGCCAAAGCATAAGAGACTGTTAAAAACTGAGAACAAACTGAGGGTTGATGGGGGGTGTGAGGGGAGGAGGGTGGGTGATGAGTATTGAGGAGGGTACCTTTTGGGATGAGCACTGGGTATTGTGTGGAAACCAATTTGACAATAAATTTCATATTAAAAAAAAACTGAATGCAACAGCTTTAGGTCACAAACAACTGTATTATTCTAGATAAGCTCCTTGGTATTCTTTATTTAGAACTACTTTAAAAGCTCCCATTGAACCTCATTGTATTTTTATATCTGACTTCTGATTGGCTTGGGCTTCCATCATCTGACCCTCCTTAACAGTAAGCAGGAGAGGGTAAAAAAAAAAAAAAAAAAAGAGAAAAAAGCTAAAGTTTTCCATTCTGTACACAGCATTTGAGAAAGTTTCTTCTTTCCCATTTTCATCAAGTTATTCAAATTCATTAATGATTAGGCAAAGGGAATAAATTGCTGGCTAATTAAATTTGCAGATGGTATTCAGTAGTGAGGGTATGTGAGGATAAGGGGATAATGTAAGAGGCCTCAAAAGCTTTGTGTTCTATGCATGAGAAAATGGAAGGGCATGAGTCATTGTGTGCAATTACCACTGGCAGACAGAAAAAAGGCAGAAGGGAGGCTCCTGGAAGAGAGAGCGGCTGGATAGCAGTGAGAGGACATTTGCAGGAGGAGTATGGACTCTAATAGCTGTGAGATATTAGTGAACAATCACTCCTGTCCTGGCCAGCTCCTGGATTCATTTAGAGGAGACCTCCCGTGTGTGTATCATTCTAGAGAGAAACTTCCAAAACCTCATCCCCAAATGAGTTTTTGATATTTGGCAAGCCACAGAGTCCACATCTTATCTCCGGCCACAACACAGCTCCTGAGTTAGCCATTGGGGTTTCACTCAATCGCCAAGTAAAATAAGCTTATTGGCAATGGTATGTGGCCATATGCCAGAAAGTGCATAAAGCCAGACAATACGTACAGCATATATTTCTCCATTACTAGCTTTGCTCATGGCAAGTAAGGTAAACATACAAAAATAAACACAGACACACTGTGTATATGATGGAGAAATTGCCTGATTTTTGGGCTATAACTTAAGACTTGAAAGAGATTCCTTCCTTAGAGTGCACCACATTGACATATCTCCAGATGTTCTGTGAGGACATATATACTCTTCCTTGATGTTACAAGTATTTAGGAAGAAAAAGTTAATAAGCTTGATATATTCCAAATATGTGGATAGCATGATATGAGATAATCATGTTTTTAAAAGTTCCTTAATTTATTAAATATTAATGGATAACCTATACTGGACCCTTTTATCCTGGTGTAGAGAGTTACACTGATGTATAAAACAAGTCCCTACTCTCAGGAACTTGCATTCAGACTCTCTATTGTATTTATGAAGTCCTTCCCATATAGTAATTTAACATAATCTTATGTGATGTGGGAAACAAAGGCAGAAGGAAATGGCAGATAAAATTAAATTTCCTTATAACCTGCAGCCCATTGAGAAATACTTGAGGCAGGCAATGTAAAAATGTTTCCCCAGGAACTTCCTACTGTCTTAATGTTAATGCTTTGCTAGGGGGAAAAAACAACCTTAGCTTGACAATAGCTAGGACTTCAGTATCCTAAGAGTCTTCTTTAGCATATAAAATCTCATTGGAAACTTCCCCTGGACTTTTACCTCCCCGACTCCATAGTATATAACCAGTCTCTCCCCATGGTCCTGGGGCAGCTCTTCCTGCCCAAGGGATTCTGTCCCCGTCTTCAATAAAATCAACTTTTTGCACCAAAGATGTCTTTAAAAATTCTTTCTTGGTCATTGGCTCTGGACCCACGAACCCCATTGTCACCTCAAAAAAATCTCATCATTATGTAAAATAGCATTGATTTTCATTTATTAGTTTACTTTGCACACATTTATGGTACACTTTTCATGTACTTAGTGCTGTACTAGGCAAGAGAGTTCACAGAAGTGGATATTTCAGACCTGTCCTCTGCCCTAAAAGAGCATGAATTTTAGTAAGGAAGGCTATCAATTAAGCAACCAGTTCTGATTCTATGTAATGAGTTTATACAAGTGACGTAGAATTTGGTACAGGATGATTTGGCAACAGTGTTTCATCTGCAATGAGATACAGAATAGTCCTCTGGAAGGAGATATGTTAAAGCCTAAACTGGACAAATGTGTAGGAGTTGGTCAGATGGACAGAATGGAAAACTATTTCAGGTAGATGTGATAGCAAGTGAGGGGGTGAGAGGGAACATCACCTACTGTAGGGCGTGACAGACATTCATAATGGCTGGAATGTGCCATGAAGAGCAGAATGTGAAGAGTCAAGGCAGTGGACACAGATTTGATCACGGAGATCTTCACAGGCCATGCCAATGGATTTGTGTGTTATCCAAGGATGACAGAAAGAACCTGAAGGGTGTTGAGCAAGAGCAGGACATGATCAAAGTTGTGTTTTTTATTTATTTATTTTATTTATTTATTTAGGTTTATTTATTTATTTTGAGAGAGCGTGCGAGAGGAAGCCCAAACGGGGGAGGGGCAGAGAGAGAGAATCCCAAGCAGGCTCCATGCTGTCAGTGCAGAGCCCAATGTGGGGCTTGAACTCACGAAATGTGAGATCATGACTTGAGCCAAAATCAAGAGTCAGACACTTAATCGACTGAGCCACCCACGTGCTCCCAAAGTTGTGGTTTTTAAACAGTCACTCTGGCTTCGGTGTGGAGAATGGGTTTGAAGGGGATGGCATGGAAGCAGGAAGACCCTTTGGGAGGTCCTTGTAAAGTCCGGGCAAAAGAAGATGCTGTCAGGCTGGACTCGTGTGGTGGTAGCGGAGAGGGACCAAGGTGATGTTTAGGAGGAGAGTCCAGAGGATCTGTAGAGTGGTCAGAGATGGGTCAAAGGCAAGGAAGTGAAAGGTGACTCAGGTTTGGGTTGGGTAACATTTTGCATGTAGTTGCTACAGTAGTTTGGGGGAGAGAAGAGTGAACTTGATTTTGGATATCTGGAATGTGAAATATCCATATGCACATAATCAGTAAGTAGTAGAACTGGAACCTGGAAAGCAGGAACAGTCCAGACCTTGATCTTTTCAGGGTCTTCTTGATCTTGCTATAACTTCCGTGGTTGGCAGAACAACATTCTGCATATTGTGCTAATTAGACTAGATAGCCTCCAAAAATTGATGCCGGGACTCTTCCCATCATACAAGAGTATGGCCAGACCCCACTCTGTCTTGTCATTATTTTGAGAATAAACCCAATCTTGTCCTGAGATCGGTCTAAAGTGACTTGTACAACGTCCTGCAGCCACTAGTGGACGAATGGAAACCTGAGTTCCAGCTCTCCACCTCCACTCCCCGGATCATGAAAGACACTATCCTCAGTGTCTGTGGTGAGTCTCTGTGTCTTACTGTACTTCCAACTGGTAAAAGTGTCTACAATTTTTTTTCCTGGGCCATGATGCAGGTCCCTACGTGGAAGCTCCTTCTCACTGCTAAAGGAAGCCAAAGGCCTATGTGAACACGAGTCCCATTTCTCCCCGACCAGCCGTCACTGTCATAGACTGACCGCTCTGGCAGTGCTGCCTCGTACTAGCGGGCAGGTTGACTGACAGGAAGCACAGATCTGCCGCTCACACAAATCTAGGCAGGCCAGGGATAGAAAATAGGTGTGCTGGGCCTGTCTGGCACCGACAGCTTCTGCCACACCAACATTTCAATCAGCACCATGTTAAACTAGCCTTTGTGTCACTCAAAAATTGTCTAGCACTGGCTCCAGGGGTGGCTTCTGGGGAGCCAACTGAGTCCCTCGGCTGCTGCAGAGAAAGGGGGTTACCAGGTCCCTCGGCAGCATCTGCCACACCTCCTTCCCTTGCCAGATAATTAGGATAGAGTCCAGTTGGGTGACTTTGTCCTACCCAAGGAAGTGACAGCTAATACTGGGCTGGCAGAGGAGAGCACTCCGTAGTTCATAATGACCGTCCAAATCAGCAGGAGCTGTCTGGTGCATCCAAGAAAAGTTGAGTTTTGTTTATTCTTTCTTTAGGGAGGAGGGCGAATGGCAAGTCTAGGTGTGCTCTGAAATGGGAATCTGACTACATTGGCACTTACGTACACCTCTTCATGTGGATATAACAGACTTGGATACGGGTTCCTAGACACAAAACTATCTGTTCATATATAGGCTCATTTACGCACAAACCACAAGCATGCAAACAGATATATACATCTGCAAAGACTCGTATGCTAATTGCATGCTCATAAACACACATGCAGAGTTGCATTCAGAGTCACACATACGGAAAACACACATGCATACATAAAATGTATTTGCTGCATATGTGGCCACACCCCAAAACACAGACATTGTTATATAAAAGTACATATACGGTACATGCAGATCGATGAACTCATAGACATAGGCAATATAGATAGGAATATATGTGAAAGGATGCTTGTACAAATGCACGCACTTGCACACACACCCACACACACTCTTTTATCAGGAATGGATTTAAAGAGAAAGGGAGAAAGGATGAGGAACATTTATGTATTGGAGTTTCTACTTGCCATCACTCAAATCACTTCCAAGAGTGTAAAACAGAAGAGGGGGGAAAAATCAATTCCTGATAGGAGAGGTTCAAGGAGCTGTGAAATCAATTATATTTTATTTTCAAATATCATTCAGAGAAGCTTACACTCTTTCAGAAAAGTCTGGTCTTGCCGGGGGGCAAAGAACCAGCTGGAAATGGTCCTGTGAAAGGCACTGCCAAGTTCAAGGCAAAGGCCAGTGCGGAGGTCAGAAATGACGCTTTCATCTTCTCTGGCAGGAGAAGGGGGTGGGGAGGGTTTCAAGTGCCCCCATTCAAATAATGGCCACAAGGGCTATCCGATGTGACACCGGTCACCTCATTGATTGCTGAGTTTGACTTGGTCAATTCGCATTAAAAAATAAATGTACGTGAGATCTGAAAGGAGCCTTAGAAAGCTCCTTTAAAAAAAAAAAGTACAAAGAGACAAAAAGGCTAGAAGAAGAGGCGTGACTTGCCCGACATCGTCCAGGAAGAGGGTGCAGAACCTGGGACGGAGCCCAGCCAGCTGGTTTCCCAGCCCCAAACTTCCTGCTTCTCCCATTAGACATCTGCCTTCAGAGCACCCTCCCTACAAGGCAGAACTTTGATTTCTCAAAGAGCTTTATAAACATGCAGCAATTAACTCATTCAGTATCGGGGGTATTTACAGACAGCAGACTGACAGCCGGTGGTATCACCAGGGCCAGACCCACGCGGTATATGCTAAGACCAGCACAACCCAGTCAGGTTTCCATATGAACAGCCTTCCTGCCTGTGGGATTGGCTTTATTGTCAATAGATGATGTTAAAGGTGCCGGGTCCTTAATGACCAGGGCTGGGCCGTAGAGTACATAGCAGGACGCTGTGGAAAAACAAAAACAAAGCCAGAAACCCAGCATACTCTGAAATGCAGAAACCTTAATAAGCAAAGAAGATCTACTAAAAGTGAAGGGGTCAGGGGAGAGGCAACACAGAAGGTGACATTGAGAAAGTCAGATGCTACCATTACAAGCATCAGTTTTGTCACTGAGAAAAACAAAAGTGGAGAACAAAAAGATAAATCTGGGTTGCCAGGGTTTTTAAATTAGTGAATGTATCTGAAAATGCATTGTGAACTTATTGGACAAATGTAAGCTATGTTACTATCTATAGTCTTAGTGAAGGAAAACATCATCCCAAGTTGTGTTTGTTCATTTGTTTGTTTGTTTGTTTGTTTGTTTGTTTTTTAATGCTGTTATCCTCACTGTGAATGTCCTTTCTGTTCCCTGAATTGAACTTGAGTTGTTCTTTAAAGATCGTCCTAGTGAGCTGACCTGAGCCGCCATCCCTCAGGACCATGTTGCTGGATTTCCAGCATTTTCCACTCTGGTTCTGGAGCATATTAAAGGATGTTACTCACTACCATATAGTAGTGGGTTTTATAATAAAACATTTTTATAATATGCTACAAATAAGATTTTCCTCTTGTAGATTCCCAAAACACAGAAGCATCTTCAAGGTTCTGAGAGGTCTTTTGGGAAACAAGCCTGCTCAATTTTGTTGAACATGTGTCTAAAGTGTTTCTAAATGTTTGTGTCTTCCACCACTGTCTCCAACCCTCAACCTTTTTTTTTTTCATGTTGAGTACCTATTAATATCCTAAACAGGAATTTTCCACAGAACGTAATTTTGGGATCTGGTTCAATGCCCTCATTTTAGATAGGAAACATCTGAGAAGGGAAATGAGTTAGCTACAATCATGTAGCAAATTAATGATAGAGCTACACTTCTGATAGTCTTTCTCTCCATAGAATCCATATTGAATACAAGTTAGCACTTGGTTATACTCTGTCTTAATGTGGTATTCTTTATTTATTAATTTGTATATATTTTTAAATAAAATAATAGGTATAAAATCAGTCAACATAATTTCCAGAACATTTCATTCATTCAGTAAATGTTAAATCTGAATGTCTATTTGTGTGGTTTTCCCAACTGAATCATAAGCTCCTGGGAGGAGCCATGTCTCCTGCATTTCTGTATATCCCCATGGCTTATTCAGTCCTTCTAGACACACCGAGGCATTCAATAACTGCTTTCCCATTTACTGATTGAAAATAAGAGGCAGCCCAGTTTTATGCCCATTGGAGGAAAGGAGAAAGCCTGACATTAAAGCAATAAAATGAGCCATTTCCCCTACAGAGTTAGTCTAACATTAATAAAAGCTTCATGTTGCACTATTATCCTCTCCTCTTATTATTTTCGTGTATTTCATGCTGGATATAAATGTCAGAACACTTTATCTATCTGCATTTTCATGGGATTTATTGCCACTGAAGGAACACATGCTATGGCTTCTGGCAAGGAGAATCTTGTTCCTGGTGGCCTTCCCTCTCCGGCCTTGCCCAAGATCCCTCAGTGACCACAGGGCTGTGGAAAGTGGGGAAGAAGCCTTGTGTCTGTTGTCATAAGCCAGAGTTCAAAACCCACCTCTCTGGTTTTCCAGTTCTGATGTTTGGGGCAACTTGCTTCTATTCTCTCCACTGCAGGGAAGCAGATATGGTTGTTTTGAAATATCTGTTGTTCCATCCCACATGCCTAACACTCCTTAATAGAACGAGGATTTTATTCATATTTCTGTCCATTGTCTTCATGACCAAATGATTCATGGGTGGAGACTCTTCCCTCAGAACCAGGGATATATTCTGTTTAAACCAGGGGTTTTTATTTTTTTATTTTTATTTTAATTTTTTTTTTAATTTTTTTTTAACGTTTATTTATTTTTGGGACAGAGAGAGACAGAGCATGAATGGGGGAGGGGCAGAGAGAGGGGGAGACACAGAATCGGAAACAGGCTCCAGGCTCTGAGCCATCAGCTCAGAGCCTGACGCGGGGCTTGAACTCACGGACCGCGAGATCGTGACCTGAGCTGAAGTCGGACGCTTAACTGACTGCGCCACCCAGGCGCCCCTAAGCCAGGGGTTTTTAAACCTGTCATGCATCAAAGTCACCTGGAAGTCTTGTTAAGACACAGATTGTTGAACTCCATCTCCAGAGATCCTGCAGGGACCCTGGAATTTGTGTTTCTAACAAGATTCCTGGTAAGGTTGATGCTGCTGGTCTGGGGCTCATGTTTTTCAAACCACCCATCTAAGCTGTTTGGGGAATTCCCATTCCCCCAGTGGTCAGGTTGTGTTATTTTAACTTGTTTAAAGTTGTTCTTCCAAGAACAGAATACAGGATGTGGTGTGGGTTCAAGTAGTGTATTGGGTGGGACATGATCCTGGGAATCACTGTGAAGGAGTCATTCTGTGAGAAGCCATGTAGGGTGAATCAGCGGCCAGCCTCGTCCGTGTGCTACAGGAAGTTATCACTGCTGCAGACCTTCTGTAGGACTCAGAATTTACCCCCTAGGGGATGAGGAGACCAGATTTTAGTTCCCATCCCTCACTTGTTTCAGGTTGTTTCTCAGGACTTCAACTCTTAGACACTTCCAGCCTGTGTGTACTCCAGAGACAACCGTCAGGCTCAGAGATGTGGTTTCCTGAGAAAGAATCCGGGCATAGATAGGATTTGCCCAATAAATAGCAGGTGATCTGGGCATAGGCAGAGGGTATAAGGTGGAGTACCTGCCCTGTGCATTAATGATGAGCACTTGGTGTAGATCTGGCCAATGAGATGTGAAGGATATCTGCTAGGGGACTCTCACCAAGGTTGCTTTGTTCTTAAGGAGAAAACTGTAGAAGAGAAATATTCTCCACTGGATGTCGTCACATCTGAATGGGACAGTGAAGTTGCTATATCCACATCCTGACTAGGAGAAGTGGCCTGAGGATGAAGGCACTGCTGGGAAGAGCTGAGTGGGGAGCTGGGAGCAACCCCATCCTTGATGACATTACCGGGATGCTGACATGTCACGGCTGGAGCCGCCCTACCGCTGGAGGTATTGTGTGAGACATAACAAATGACGTCATTGCTAATGCTGTGGGGCTTGGGGTTTTCTGTTACTGAGACGCCTGCTGGGAAGATTCCCTGAAATGCAAAACTGACATGGTCCTTAACATCCCTGCTATTCAGAGTGTGGTTCCAGGTCTACAAGCTTCACTGGGGAGCAGAATTTCAGACCCCACTCAGACCCACTGAATCTGGATCTGCATTCACCCAGGCCCTCAGGCAATCCATATGCACATCCAAGGATCAGAAGCCCTTCCTCAGAGATTAAAGGAGCCGATGTGCAGGAATCTCACTACGCATGTTGAATTTGAGTATTATTTCATGTTGACACCTTGGTGCCTCCTTCTGGTCCTCTCATTCCTCATTCCTTATTTAAAAATAAGATGAAATCAGCCTATGGAAATGTATCCAAATGTGAAATTCATTGCTGGTTAATTAGTCTGGAAGGTAATTTTTTCTTTTAACGTAGGAGTTAGTTTTGCTAAATATTAATGAATGAGCAATTAGAATGCTATGCTGGAAACAGCCGGCATTGTGAGTTGAGGGTGAGTCGAGAGAGGTGAGAAACAAAAGCCTACATAAGTAAACACGGTTATATATTAGAATTACTTCGAGGGCTTGTATTTTTCCAAGCCTGACACCTGGCAACTTGAATGAAAGTAATCCAGCTAGCACTAGGCTGACCCTCATAAACAAACACATCATCTGCTGGAAAGATAAGAAACAAATAGAATTCTCCAAATCAAGCAAGAAGCAAGTTCTGTTACTATTTTCAAAGGGCCTGGAATGTGACTTGAGCCTGAGGTATCCCAAAGCAGCATTTCTTAAAATGAGTTCTTACTCAGAATTTCATGGAGTAAAACAGGGTATAACTGAAATAATGATACGGTAGTCAAATTAATTTGGAAAATGTTGGGGGGGGGGGGATGGTAAAGAGATTAGCAGGGTTTTTTTCTTTCAATAGGTCAATATTCAAGAGGCCAATTTCCCTACTCCAGAACTTTTTGTGGGATTTCTCTGACAGCTTCCTGTGTTCATCCCCTCACACAATCCTGTGGCCAGTGTAATATTTTCAAAATGCTAATGAAGTTGGATCATTATCCTGCTCAAAATGCATCAGTATACTTTATGTTCATGTGTTCATTTTTCCCTCTGACATCTTCAACCAACTTTTTCTTTAGCTCTCATATGTTCTTCTCAGGTCATAGCTGACAACCTCCCCCATTCCTTCATTGTGTTGGCCATGCCAAGATAGTTCTTATCTGGGCTTTCTCATGTATTTAATGTCAATTTCTCCAGCTGTTTCTTGCACCCCTCCCGTCTCTATAAATTTATTTCAGAGGAATTTACAATAGTAGTCTTTCCATTTCATTTTTTGATGTTTGCCTTTCCCCCTTGAAGGAAATCTGTAAGAGATCTTATTCACTGTCCTATCCCTGTGCCTAGCATAGAGATAGGATAGGCTCTGATGCATAGGGGACAATCCCCAAATATTTATTTAATGATTGAAAAAAACTGTGAATCACTAAGACAGCAATGCACAGGGTCTTTCAAATGCATTTGAACGTGGGGACTTTTTTTTTTTCAGCCTGGAAGTAATATTGCATGGAATATATTTTGAGAAATGCTTTTCTAAAGTCAATTCCACTCCTCCTAAGTGTGAAAAGGGGAATATAAGTTATAACTACATTTCAAGCTCTGACTAGCTGTGTGACCATGGGCAAAGTTATTTCAAGCTTGAGACTCACTTGTGGAATGATGAGCCTGGATGAGATAATCTCTACAATCCTTTACAGCTCCCAAATTCTGAAGTTCTAATCATACAGAAAGAGTACTGCTTTCACTTTGGTCATGGCGTGAGCTCTCCAAGAGTAAGTCAAATCAGACTGACCTCATTTCACACAAGAGTATTTATAGTCTAGGATGGTAAATCAGGGAAAGGAAGTCAATACAGCACATCTAGCTTTCCATGAGCCATTTCACAAAGTCTTCCCTGATGTCTTTGTAGAAAGGAGTGAGGAATGGGGGCTTGATGGAGGTATGATAGACTGGATTTGCAACTGGTTGAAAGATGGTCCCCAGGAGCGCTAATTAATGGATCAATGCCAACCTTGAGGACAGGGACTGGTGACAGCCTGCAGGTTCTGTCCTTTGTCCTGCCTTATTCAACATTTCTGTCAGTGTCTTGGATGAAGAGTAAATGCTCATGATCATCAAATATACAAATGACAGGACAGTAGGCATATGTTGGATGACAGAATTAGAATTCAGAGTAACCTGAACAGTCTAGAGAAATGAACTGTATCTAAAATGGGGGATGTAATAATACAGAAAGAAAGTCCAAGAGGTAGAAGCAATTGCAAACATTTATAATTACTAAAATTTGTATGTAAGCATACGTTTGTGTATGTTGTGTGTACATGTGTGTGCCTGTATAACTTTTTTGGGGTTTTGTTGCAGGTATAATCTAAATAATGATGAAAGATGGTCACCCAATATGAATGTTGGCTACCAATCAAACCTTCATAATTAGAAATATAACATGCAGAAATAGTTAAATAATTAATACTCCCTATTCAGATGGGGTTCACAGTACTACTTATAATTTTTAAGAAGAAGAGACACATTAGGACGTAATCACAGAAAAGCAAACAAGATAATGAGGAAAGGAATTGAAGGAATTGACATTTAGTCTGTAGAAAAACAAGATAATTTTAGCGACCAGGATTATGCCCCTTTCATTAATCAGGATTGTATGCCTCTCTGATGTAATTCCTTAGTACCTGAAACTCTCTCCTCATACACCCAGGACAGTGTGTTGTCATTGTTTGTGTGTATCCTTCATGAGGCCAAAGGTTATATAAGGGCAGAGTTTGGATCTGTTTGATCACCATCAGCCATCCCATGATTAGTTCAGAATCTGGAGCATGGACTCAATGAGATGATGAATGAATGAATGAATGAGTGAATGAATGAATGAATAGATAGATAAATAAATATTTCCTTTAAATATCTTTAGTCTTATAAGGAAAGACCATTTATGTTTATTCTCTGTAATTCAGTGGATTAGCAAAAGCATTAGCTATAGTTTGGGGTGCCTGGGAGACTCGGTGATCACTGTGAAAGTGCCCACTGGCTCCTGTTTCTGTTATGTATCTACTATTTAGCAAAGATGGTTCTTGTGATTTTTTTTTTCTTAATTTTTACGCGTGTAATAAAGTTTCATTTTGTCATAAGGAAAATTTTATGGCTAAAAAAGTATGTGCAAAAGGGGTTTAAAAGGCAAAATGCTGGGTTTCCCCATTTTTCCAGTCTGCCTAGGGGAAACGGCCTCCCCTTAGCCAACTGGGATGTCCAGGGTGGGAATCCACTCATGGCTCTTCTGTTGACTGAACAGGCATCAGAAGTTTTCATTTCATCAACACTGAAAGGTATAGCTGACACAGGAATAAAATCGTCTGCTGACCTCTGTCTACCATTCTTGGTCCAAGTTAAAAGAGAACTCACTCTTTTAGGTGAGTCATATAGGGTCATGTAACTCTTTCAGACTCGGGAGGTCTCAGCCCCCCCATTTTAAGCCCAGTATTACTCTACCTGGTCTCCTTTGAGTTTATCCTTCAACATCATACTTTTTAATATGTGGTGACTAGATCCAAACTATTTCCCCAGAAAACTGTTACTTTTATAGATCATGACTTTGGCTCAGGTCATGATCTCACAATCCATGGGTTTGAGCCCCGTGTTGGGCTCTGTGCTGACAGCTTGGAGCCTGCTTTGGATTCTGTATCTCCCTCTCTCTCTGTCCCTTCCCCACTTGCACACTCTCTCTCGCTCAAAAATAAACGTTGAAAAAAATTTAGCTGCAGGTGAAGATTTATTCCATGTAATAATCATAGGTTTCCAAACATGCCAAGGACTATTGGGACAGACACTGAGTTTCCTATTACTGGTAGCAATCAAACCAAATTTGGAATTTGGAGGACCATTAGGCTGACGCCAGTATAAACAGGACTCAATCCACATATGCTGTTTGGCCTGGGTGACTTTTATATTAAAAAGTTGATCTTTATTCAGAGGTTTGTTTCACAGAGTTTGTTCTGATTCAGTGTAATGACAGGTTATTTCCTGCATATTGTCTGCCATTTTGAGCATCTTGGTCTTAGTTTCACTATTCTGCCAATCCATAGCGCATCCAAATTCTTTGTGTAAAATCCTACTCCTTCTTTATAAAACCTTCCATATTTGGCTTTTGCTTAAAACAGTTAGTGAACAAACTTACCAAAATGAATCCCTTCCTCTTCTGCGTCTATGTAGAACAATCGTCCCTTTCTTAAGCCCTTACCATTTTCTGCCTTAAATTACAGAGTTAGTTGCCAGTCTAGTCTGTCTTACTGTCAATTCAAAATACTGTAGACTGGACATTTACATGTGCAGGTGAATGCATCAGTCCAAGGGTTTCCCTTGTGTGCCACACTTCTGCTAAAACTTCCTAATGAAAACCACGAGATTAGATTGGTTATAGAGATCTTTTAAATATGCAATTATCTGCCTATGAACATGAGAATGCCTCCTGGCATTTTTTTTCTTCCTATACAAATATATGTAGAAACAAGTGTCAGACCTATTTTTCTTTGCTGCACAATTAAAGAACAAAATCTACCCACCCTCAAGGTGTAGTTGAAATAGGGGTGAGAGAATGAAACACGTAGACCAAAGGAAGGGAAAAGAGAAACAGAGTGAAAGCAATGTGGAAGGAAATCAGGATGATAATATCCCTCATTTCACTTTGGTTGACAAGTTTGTTTACCAACATGTGGTTTCTTGTCTGGCAGAAAAAGCTTTTCAAGAAGTCATGTTGTGATTCTTTCATGTTTCTCTTTAGGCACCAAAGAGTTTTATCCAATAATAGTTTTATCCAGTTTTATCCAATAATATCTGGATGGTTTACGAGTAAATGAGTAAATAAGAAGCATTTGGATTAAATGCCCCCTTGGAATGTGCTTTGGTTTTAGAAGAGGGCAAAAGTTGGTAGAGGAAGGCTCTGCCAGGCATGTGCTTAATTTCTGGAACCTTGAACATCATCTAAGAGTCTGACTCTGGGTTCAGATACCCTGTGCTCCCAACACTGGCTCCTTTTTTATTTAACAGTGTTTGGTAGTAACTCCTTTGCCCACAGTGCTGGACTTCATGCCACAGAGAACCAGATGGGTTTCCTATCCTTAGAAAACTATTATCTGTGAGATATCAATAATAGAAGCCAGTGTCTGTAAGGGTCCTAATCTCTTCATAGGTATCACCATATTTAATATTTATAGTGACCTAATGAGGCAGGTAACACTGTATTTTGACTTTGTACTTTGATATTTGCATTTTGCTTCATGATATTCCCATTTCGCAGATGAGGAAACCGAGGCAGGGCAAGGTTAAGGCATTCATTTAACTTTATTTTTTTTAATTTTTATTTATTTCTTATTTATTTATTTTTTCCATGTGACTTTGAAGAGGTAGCAAATGTGTCAAGTTGGGATTGGCACCCAGGCAGTCTGGCTCCAGTGTTTCTCTACTGAACATCTGCACATCGCTGCTTCTCTACTCCACTGCTACAAACCATTTACTCTTAGCCCGGAGTTAATATATTGCCTCATTTTGTTCTCAAGGGCTATGCCATGAGGCAGATATTCTTACAATAGTTTTATAGGTGATGTAACTGGGTCTCAGGCAGTTTGAGAAAATGTGTTAAATTCACAGAACTAGTGAATGGCAGAATGTGGATTTGAACTCAGATTTCATCTAACACCTGCCTCAGGCTATTCTGTGCTCCAGGAAGGGCTCCTAAGGTGGGGCTTCAGGATCTTCACTTTTAACCACTGATCAGCTGATTTTTGAGTCACAAAACTGAGTGCCACATGCTGTCTAGAAAAACTTCTTGTGGGGAAGAGGCACCCACCAACCAATTAGGGAATTTAAAAGGAGAAAGAAGATGGGAATGTATTGAGTGTGCAGTAACAAAAGAATGAAACAGCTTCAAAAATACAGATTGGAAAATCTGGTCATTCTATAAATCGTCTGTTTCTAGAGTCATTTGCAGGGCTGTGGTTGACTAGTGATTCTGCAAGTCTCTTGGGGCCTGGAGCACGGGAAGCAGGAAAGTGGTCAGGATAGTAGGGGACAAGGAACATGGCTCTGGAGTCAATTCTTACCTGTCTTGTTTGTCCTTTGACTTCTGGTGTGTTATGAATTCATTCTGCATTTAAAATTCCCTCTGTAAGATATTTGCCTCTTTGATTTTTAATGCACATTAAGTGAGCTACACATCTGAGGCAGTTGACACACGGTAGGTATTCAACAGTCTCTTATTTATTTATTTTCTCTGTCTGCCCATATGCTTCACAAGTTATATTTTGAGGTGGATTAATTTGACAACTCTCTCCCTACTCATGCCTGCATTACACCAGCTATTACAAATGTCCAGTTTGTCAAGTACTTCCTTTTCTGCAGACCATAACACCATTTGCTTAGGAAAGTATTAGCCTGTTAATGTGAAGTAATGATAAGATGACTTATCATCTACTTACGCTGTCATTAGAGAAAGATGCAGTCATGCAGGATTACACTGAAGAAATGAATGTCTAATGGGAAAAAATTCACACACTATATTTGGGGCAAAAGTCCTTCAAGAAATTCATTTAATTTCCAAGTTCCATTACCTTTTCTATCTACTTGAAATACCAGTTCAGAAATCTTATTTATTTATTTATTTATTTATTTATTTATTTATTTATTTAGTGGAAACATAAAATTGTCAAGTTGCAAAGGACTTGGAGGTCATTTATAACAACTCTTAGGCAATGCTTCTCCTTGGAGGAAAGCAAGCAGTTTGCTCATGTTATATAGCGTGATTCTGTGCACATTTGTTACTTACTAACCCCACTGAGATAGAAAGCAGGGCACCACTTTGCACATGAGAAACGTTCATCAAGATGAAAATGCTTGCCAAGGTGGCTCAAGTCACCCAAGACTGGACCTTATCCCCAAATGCCAGCTTCCTTGTCCTTCATTTCCTTCTCTAGGCCACAGTGCTTCCTGATTCCACTCAGGCAAAATATTACAGATGAATTCCTCTCTCTCTCTGTCTTTCAGTCTCTCTTTTTAGAAACTTTTAATTAGTCTCTGACTCTCTGCCATTATTAGTATTTGTTATTAAGTATTAAGAGCCATCCCTGTTCCCATCTACTCCCCTGTCCACCTCCCCAAGCTTCCCACTCTGAGGCTTTCGGTTTTAATTGTTATATTTTTTCACCAGTGATCAGTGGAGCTTCCCTAATGATCTCAACTCATTTTGGAGGGTTTATAGCTCTAGCACAAAACTCCAATGAAAGAAAAAGAGAAGCTTTGGTGGAATCCCCTGAGGGCTTTGCTTCTGCCCCAACAAAATCCTTTGCTGCCTACTACCTCAACCCCACCCTAAGGAACCTGTTGTGTGGAAAGACTCCCGTCTCCTCCATGGGGACCTGTTCTTCTCCACCGTCCCATCCCTGACCCCTCCTCCCTGTCACTTGCCTAGCTTACCACCTGAGCTTTCTGCACACAGTAGGCAGGCGCATGAAAGTGTTTGTTGAAAGATGCAGTAAATAAGTGTATTAGAGAAGGAAGCAAGTGGGGCTCCTGGGTGGCTCAGTAGGTTGAGTGTCCAGCTTCAGCTCAGGTCATGATCTCATGGTTGGTAGGTTTGAGCCCCACGTCAGGTTCAGTGCTGACAGCTCGGAGCCTGGAGCCTGCTTTGGATTCTGTGTCCCCCTCTCTCTCTGCTCCTCCCTGCTGGCACCCTGTCTCTCTTTTTCTCTTAAAAAATGAAGAAGGAAGCTGGACAGATTTATGGGCCATATAGCTTTGCCAGGGATGTGCTGAGTGCTTAGGAGTCAAGGCCTTACAACCATGGGGAGGTAGTTTAACACATCAAGGCACAGTCCTGGAGCACTATTAAAATACTCCCTGTTATAGGGGCACCTGGGTGGCTCAGTCAGTTGAGCGTCCGACTTTGGCTCAGGTCATGATCTCACAGCTCGTGAGTTCGAGCCCTGCATCTGGCTCTGCTGACGGCTCGGAGCCTGGAGCCTGCTTCGGATTCTGTGCCTCCCTCTCTCTCTGCCCCGTCCCACTCGCATTCTGTCTCTGTCTCTCTCAAAAATAGATAAGCATTAAAAAAAAATACTCCCCATAACCAGACACAGAGTGGGACTCCTAACAGCTAACATTACCGATCATGTACATGTGCTTGGCGTAACTCTGGGTATTTTACATGTATTCACTCTTTGAAGCCCCAACACAACCGGTCCTGCACTTGCCCTTACTGTCCTCTTTTTGCAGGGGGAATAAATGAGCAAGGCAGGATTCTCACTGAGGTGGTCTAGCTGCAGAGTTTTGGTCCTTAATCTTTGCCTCATGGTAGTGCTGTGGTCTTAGGACATATCTCCCAAAGACAAAGCTTGATTATTATGTATTTAAGCCTTTTCAGAGAGTCTGTTGTTATTTTGTTATTTAATTTAATCATCATAAAAACAGTGATGGAGAAAATACCATCTTACTCATCTTTGATTTTTGGAAGAATTGAGGACAAGAGGGGATTGTGGCCCTTCCCATATTCATTACCTTGCCACACATAGATTGGGCCCCAAAACTCAAGTGTTTGAGCAGTGCAAGGTGTCAGACAGGACGTGACTGTAGAGCTTAGTTGTATCATCCCGTCCCTCCAGTTTTATGTGCTAATCATTTACAAAATCTAGGCTGGTTAGCTTCTTTGAGCCCTGGTGTTTCCCATCTGTAAAATGAAGATGAGAATGCCTATCCATCTCACAGGATTTGAGCAAGAATGTTATTAGATGTTTTATCTGGTAGAATACGGCAGACACATTATGCATGTGATTTTCCTTCCCAGGCTCATGAGAGATATTATGACCAGGTAAGCCCTGCAAAGAATCTGAGTAGGGAGGTCCTCAGGACATACATGTGAGGCTGGACCTTCTTATCTCACTGCTCCGTGATGCTCATCCACCAAGCAGACAGATGAGGATAATCATGTTTATCTATGAATCACATAACTTTCCTTTCTGACTCATGGCTATCCTAACTCTCACTACTGGATAGAAGACAAAACGAAGTGCATATCAATATAGTGACCACAATCGTTCAAGCCTTTCAGACTCCTAAGCTGGGAAGGACTGAACTTTCAATCTCTCACCTTAAAGAGAAGGAAGAACAGACACATAGAGGGGAGGAGAATTATCCCTGATCACATTGTTCAAAATGGCAGGACTGCGACTGAAACTCAAGTTTGACTAAAACCAGGACTACACAGAAAGAGTACCTAGAGAATAGTGCATGGCGTGGCTTCTATCAAGGGAACCCAAACAAGAAACTTCCAAGGTTTACATTTCCCCAGTGAAATTGTTCACACCAGAAGCAAAGGCTTCTAAGTCTACTTAGGGAGTCACACCCACGGGCAGAGATGGAAACTTTGAGTTCCATGTCTGAGTAATGAAGAACATCTAATAAACATGAAGAGAAAATCCAAGGATTCTAATACCTAATTATCTGCCCAATGATTGAAAGACTAATTTCATTTGCTTGTGCTTGTTTATGAAGGCTTCTATATTTCCCAGCAAGGAAAGATCCTCAGAGTTCAGGGATTTAATGTAGATGAATTCATTAAGGTGATTATTAATATATCCATCCTAGTAACTTAATATTAAATCAGTTGTCAACTCCTCTCAATTCTGGACATGGGGCCAGAAAACTGGGGAAACAATATTATGAATTTGTCACTTCAATCCAGACGTAGTGATGTGTTTATTGACCATTGATTAGAATCCCAAAGTTTAATGCATTTCACTTTGTTTAATTATATTGTTTAATTTTAGAATTGGAATCAACGATCTTACACTTCTCACGGAAGTGTAAACGGCCAAAGACATGTATTTTTGGCAGTATGGCAGACTAGATGGCCATGAAGCCTCAATTAGTACACAAAATCTAATACTCTGAATAAAAATAAATAAATGGAAACTTTTAAAAAAATTTAATGCCCCTAAAAAAACAAAAACAAAAACAAAAAACACAGAGAAATAAAATCGGGAGCCGGAGACTGTTTGAAAGTGTGAACACAAAGGGTAAATGAGAACATTCTAGACAATGTTCTGCGGCTGGTGTCTGTCAGTTAGTGAGACCTAAAACCAGAGTTTTAAGGAAACTTTTGAACCAAAGGAAAGAAGACTGGGGCCTATAATGTGAAGTTAGGTAGGTAATCTACATTAAACCAAGACCCCACTATCGCTGGGTGAATTAGGAGAAATGGTGCCCATAGAGATCTTGGTGAGGTTCAAACACATAAGACCTATACTGATGTCTGAACCCTGCTCGTTAATCAGGAAGAATATGATCAAAATTAAGGTTTATAAATACACTTCAGGGATTTTGATTTTTTTCTTTCTTTTTCTTTTTTAAAGAGTGAATATATTAACTGTATATTTTATTAACTTAAATATGTATATTATAATTTCTTAGGTAACCACTAAAAGAACAGTAAAGTGTATAATTTCCAAATCAGCAAAGAAGAAACATGAACTCATTCCAAAATAAAGGGGAAAAAAGGAAAGAAAAGTGAAATATAGAAAATTGTAATAAATAGCACACAGTAGAAAAGGTACAAATCCAGTTATATCCATAATCATAGTTAATATAGTTTTCTCTCTGCATTTGAGAAATTAAAATGTATTTTAAAAATAAAATTCACCTATAGATTATTTACCAGAGGGAAAAAACTCACAAATGTACCAAAAGATTGCAAAACCACTAGGGAAAAATATAACAGGAGAACACAGGCTTAGAGCTGGCATGGCTATTCAAAGTTCAGATAACTTGGAAGGCAAGGCTCGAAAATCTTTAGAAGAGGTAGAGGGCTGTTCTGTAGAGAAAACAGACTCCATTTATTAAGAAAACAGTATAATTTTAACTTGTAATCACCCAATAATACACTTCTAATTATGTAAGCTAAAAAATTATGGATCTGCAAGGACAGAGATGACAAATGTCCAGCATGGCAAGACATCGAGAAACATGCCTCAGTAATTGATAGAGAATACAGGTGACCCAAACAACATAAATAACCTGGTTGATCAGTGGAATATTGCCCCCTAACAGTTATTTTCTGTACAATTTTAAACAATTGACCGTTTTCCATGTCTAAAAAATTTTTCAATAAGTTTCACAAAGTTAATATCATGTCACTAAATTTCCAGCCAAACTGAAATTATTAGATGTCAATATAAAAAAGACAACAAAAGTAAATATAAACAACTGAATATGCATAGATGTGTGCTCATGCACATACACAGTAGGAAAAAAAAGTCACATTTATACATATCTTTCAAAATTTAAATAAACATTCTAAATTACTCATGAGTCAAGTAAATTATAATGGACATTAGAAAATATTTATATCGGGGCACCTGGGTGGCTCAGTCGGTTCATGATCCATGAGTTGGAGCCCCGCGTCGGGCTCTGTGCTGACAGCTCAGAGCCTGGAGCCTGTTTCAGATTCTGTGTCTCCCTCTCTCTGACCCTCCCCCATTCATGCTCTGTCTCTCTCTGTCTCAAAAATAAATAAAAACGTTAAAAAAAAAAAACAAAATATTTATATCTATACAACAATGGAAAAGTTGTTTTGTAGGTGAAGTGATAGCTAAAAGACCTATAGTTCCAAAATCCTTATATTCAAAAGCAAAAAGGATTGGGGTGCCTCGTGGCTCAGTCAGTTAAGCATCCAACTTCGGCTCAGGTCATGGTCTCATGATTCATGAGTTCAAGTCCCCCATTGGGCTTTCTACTGTCAGCAAGGAGCCTGCTTCAGATCCTCTGTCCCCCTCTTTCTGCCCCTCCCTCATTTGTGCTCTCTCTGTCAAAAATAAATAACCATTAAAAAAAGCAAAGATGATAAAAATTAATTTAATAAATTAATAAAATAAGAGCAGGGAAAATTCTAAAAAGAGGAACAATCAAGACAAAGATGTATGTGTGTGTGTGTGTGACAGAGACAGAAATAAGTGGTGGGAGAGAGAAAAAAAGGGCATAGATAATGCAAAGAAAGGAAAGGAGACAAAAGTATAGTTTCAATAATGGGTAACAGAAGTAACAGGCAATATGCAAAATAAACATTCATATAAATGGGGAAGCATTTACAGAAATGAAAAACTCAAAAATATAGTTTAATGAACTTGAATGAATAAACAGTAGAAAATAGGTACAAAATTTGAATAATCTTTATAAACATTAATGATATTGTAACAATGTTTTAATCTATCCTCACAAACAACTGGCCCAATTAATTTAACAAGTAAATTCTATTAAATATCTAAGAAGGCAATAGTTCCAGTCTTACAGAATGTCTTTCAGAGGATAAAATAAGGGGGAAAGGTCACTTCCCAAGCTTCTTTTTTTGAAAATAGTGTAATCTTACATCCAAACATGCAGAAGGTATACAGTAGGACCATAACTAAGAGTATATAGATGTATACAGTAAGACCACTACCACTCATGAACATATAAAACTTCTCCATGAAATATTAGCAAATTCTATTCAATAATGAGTTTAAAAATATGTCATGTCTAATATAAGATTGTTCTAGGAATGATTAATATTAGAAAATCTATAAATTTATTATATCATTTTAACTGACCAAATAAGAAAAATAAATTTCAATGGATGCAATAAAAGCTTGCAGTAAAACTTGGCAGTCATTCTTAATGAAAACTCTTACTGAACTGTGAATAAAGGGAACTTCCTTAACTGGATAAAGGAGAGCTTAAGAAAATCTGCCAGAGAAATAGAATAGAAAGAGACCTATACAGATAAGAAAACCTACTACATAAAAAGCTGGCAAAACAGATTAGTAGGAAAATTATAGTCTGTTTAACAAGCAGTGTTGCTGTGAAAAGTGATTCTCCACATGGGAAAAGATGAAAAGGTATGCTCATCCTGCATCATAAACAAAAACTATTTCCAGATAATTTAGTGATAACTAAATCAAAACTTCAAAAAAAAAGATAGTATTTTCATCCTTTCAGTGGGAGAAAAGTTTTCTTAAAACCCAAAAGAACATAGCATCAGGAAAGCATAAATACGATTTCCTTAATATTAGAGACACCTATTCATTGAAAGACCCCATAAAGAGATTGAAAAGACCAGTCACAATATAGGAGAAGACATTTGCAGCCACATAAATGACAATGGCTCATCTTGCAGGTTGTATAAATATCTCTCACAAATCAATAAGAAAAAGACAAACCACAATTTTAAAAACGGAAAAGGCATGATCCTGCTTTTCACTACAAAGAAAATGTAGCTGGCTCATGGCATTTGAGACCTTCTCATGCACCCTTCTCCTTTGAGACCCTATACATGCACCCTATTCCTGAGAAATCTCAGCTGGGGAAGGAACCTAGAAGGCTTCAAAACCAATGGTAATATTCTATTTCTTAAACTATTGTGTGTACACAATTTCTGTGGTAGCCCCAGCAGAAATAACTACTAAATTTCTTGTTAATTGGCCACCTGATTTTTTTTTTCAGTTTTAGTAAAATTACTAGGTTTTAGGGTATGCGTATGTTTGGTTTTACCAGGCAGAGCCAACCTGTTTTCCAAAACTGAAAGGCGAATTCATACACCCACTAGTGGTGAGTGAAAATTTTGGTTTTCTGTCCTTTCTAATGTTTGGTATTGATGGACCGCTTACATGTTGGGGTGCCTGGGTGGCTCAGTCAGTTAAGTGTCCGACATTGGCTCAGGTCATGATCTCACAGTCTGTGAGTTTGAGCCCCGTGTCGGGCTGTGTGCTGACAGCTCGGAGCCTGGAGCCTGCTTTGGATTCTGTGTCTCCCTCTCTCTCTCTCTGCCCCTCCCTGCTCATGCTCTATCTCTCTCTGTCTCAAAAATAAGTAAAAACATTAAAAAAAAATAAAAAATAAACTATTGTGTGTACAAGGACTAATTTATTACATTTGTTACACTGCATATATGTTTTTGCACAGTTTTGTATATAAAATATATTTCATGATACAGATTAAGTAAACGTTTAAAGAAAAAATGGCCCAGGAGAGTCAAAAAATGTATCAAAAAAGAATAGATCAGAGTGATATGCCTTACTCAATAGGAGAAAATACCATAAAGTCGGTGTTAACAAATCAATATATGAATGAATAGTTCAGTAGACCAGAATATACATGTTTTATGTGAACTTAATATTGGATAAATGTGGTAGTTTAATTCATCGATAAAATGATGGGTTATTTAATAAACTGTACTAGCACAACTGGTTGTCCATATAAAGTAGGGGGAAAAGTTTAATTATTAGCTCACACCACATAAAATTAATTTTATGTAATTAAAGAATAAAATGTAAAAAAAGTTACACCTTAGAATCATGACTAGATTGTATGTGTTTCCTGGGGTCAGTGAAAATCTTCTTAATGATAATGAATTCAGTGATCAAATGCCATAATTGAAGTTGAAGGCAAGCAATTGAATTGAAAAAGAAATGCAACAGAAATGTCAGCTGGCTAATATTTATTCAGTAGAAAGATTTCTTTTAAACTGAGAAAAAAAGTTCAAAGGAGCCAAGAGAAAAATGGCATATACACAAGTTTTCCCATAAAACTAAAGCAAATATAGTTAAAAGCACACAAAAAGATGCACACACACACACACTGGAAGTCAGAGTGATACAAATTAATATGCAAAAATGTGATATCATTTCATGCTCATTAGGTGCCTTACAGCTAATAGGATAAATGGTCACGGTCTTTTCTGAAATCAATATAGAAACAACTATTAAAATTAAAGATATACTTAACCTTTGTGCTAGCATTCCTTACCTGGGGTCTTTCCCACAGAAATAAAGACTCAGGATATAGAGATCTATGAATACAGGTGTTTATTGCCACATTATTCATAGAGGCAGAAAGTAGTAACAAAGTGACAAACAAATAGGGGAAATGGTAAAATAAATTATAGCACATTTATACCAAGACTATTTTACAGCCATCAAAAATAATGGATCAAAAATATGCTACCTGATAAGGAGAATCTCATAAGGTATTATTGGTTAGAAAACTTAGGAAGTATGTGTAATAGGCAAAATATTGTGTAGGATAAGTTCCCATTTTAGAAGGCAAATTTGGCAAAAATCCCCATCTAGTTTTGCATACATGCAGACACACAGATGTATATTAGTTTATGTGTATTAATATAGTACTTGGTACTTAAGCATAGACAAAGTATAGAAAGATACCTGCCATGGTGTTGGGTATGCTATTTTGTGAGAGGAAATGGGGTTAGGGACAAGTCAAGATAGACAAAGAAAAAGACTGCACAAAAATGCCTGATATACTCCAA
The DNA here is from genome assembly GCF_018350155.1 of Leopardus geoffroyi. Classification (NCBI taxonomy): domain Eukaryota; kingdom Metazoa; phylum Chordata; class Mammalia; order Carnivora; family Felidae; genus Leopardus; species Leopardus geoffroyi. The sequence continues at coordinate 78,425,655 of NC_059342.1, forward strand.
TGTAAGTAAAATAATATCTATGTGTGTATATATAAAGTCATTACATGCTTCAGATTCTCTCTCTCTCTTGCTCTCTGCTCCTCCCCCACTCATGCTCTGTCTCTCTCTCTCTCTCTCAAAAAAAATAAACAAAAAAATAATTAAAAAAAGGGGGGCGACTGGGTGGCTCAGTCGGTTAAGCGTCTGACTTCAGCTCCGGTCATGATCTCTCAGTTTGAGAGTTCAAGCCCCGTGTCAGGCTCTGTGCTGACAGCTCAGAGCCTGGAGTCTGGTTCAGATTCTCTCTCTCTCTCTCTCTCTCTCTCTCTCGCTCTTGCTCTCACTCTCTCTCTGCTCCTCCCCCACTCACACTCTGTCTCTCTTTCTCTTTCAAAAATAAACATTAAAAAAAAAGATTTAAGGTCATTACCAAAAGGAAAAATAAGACACAGAAAGTACAAATTTACATCGACTGATTTGTACATTTGTAATGGATAATCAAGTGGAAAAAAATAAAATTGTCGACTAACACATAATCACATTCTATGTGTGAACAAAGTTTCGTATATATTTTAAATGTGTGTATTTAAAGAAGAAAGGTCTATAAAGACAGATATCACACTTCCTGAGGGTGGCAAAGGTGAGGTTGATGGTGCTGAAGAGTAGAGCTGGGTAGGAGGGAGTCAGTATTGGTCTTTATACATCTTTGTACTGTATTGTTTCACCCTTTACAAAAAGCATGTTACGTATCCATTTACCTACTGCTGGGTAACAAACCACCACCAAGCTAAACCATTTAAAACAAGAAACATTCAGTCTTTTCCTGATTTTGTGCACTTACTGGGTGGCTTTTTTTATCTCGACTGGCTCAGCTAGGGCTGGCTGAGTCAATGTTGGCTCAGGGGAAACCACACTCATGTGTCTAGTAGTTGGCTTGGAGTCACTGATGTGATGGCGATCAATTGACCACATGTCATTCATCATTTATCAAGCTGGCTTAGGTAAGCATCTTAGTAGTCACAGGGCTCCCAAGAGCAACCAGAAGGCAGGCTCCAAGATGAAAGCACTGTATAAGTCTTTGCTTGTGACACATAGGTCAATGTCATATTGCCCAAAGCAAGTCACAGGGTCTGAGGACAAGTCCTAACAAAGGGCACAGATAGAAAACAACAATTTGTAGGCATTTTTGCAACCAATCCATATATTGCCAAACTTATTTTCATTGTTATTTTATCCATTTCTGTTCTTTCACATTGAAAGTATCCTAAAACAGGAACTCATTATTTTTTTTTATATATTTTTAATGTTTTATTTACTTTTGACACACACACACACACACACACACACACACAATGAGTGTGGGAGGGGCAGAGAGAAAGAGAGAGTCACAGAATCTGAAGCAGGCTCCAGGCTCTGAGCTGTTAGCACAGAGCCTGATGCGGGGCTTGAACCCACGAACCATGAGATCATGACCTGAGCTGAAGTTGGATGCTTAACAGACTGAGCCACCCAGGCACCCCACAGCACTCTTTATCTTTTGAGGACTGATCTCTGTAGAGGGATCTCCCATGAAATATATTTTTTAAATTTAAATTTAAATTTATTTATTTATTTATTTATTTATTTATTTATTTATTTATGAGACAGAGAGAGAGAAAGAGAGAGAGCTAGCAGGGGAAGGGGCAGAGGGAGAGAGAGAGAGAATCTTAAGCAGGCTCGACACTCAGCCTGATGCAGGGCTTGATCCCTGGGATCGTGACCTGAGCTGAAGCCAAGAGTTGGACGTTCAACCAACTGATCCACCCAGACACTTCTTCTGTAAAATATTTTTTATTCTCTTTTATGCCACGGAACAGCTTTCATTTTCTATATCCCCTACTATCCACTGGAGTGTAGTTAAAAAATCTTCCTCTTTACATGGGATGGTTCTAGTTTATGCCTGTCGCCTTTTTTTCCCATCAGAGTTAGAATTTTTTTCTGGATTTTCCTTTAATTTATAACAAAATATTACTCATTTTTGCATTAAAATAAACCAGTGTGGGTTTGGGGAGCATCTAATTTGCCCTTATACTTTCTGTCACTGTCTCATCTGTTAGCATTTGAGATGCATGTACAATGGACTGCATTTTCACATTAACAAATGTCTATACTTGGAGAATGCCAAGCATGTCCTACGTCCTTTGTCGGATCATTTCCAGGTGTTAGACTACAAACCTCTTTTCAAGGACTTGAAGCAAATGGACTTAGGTTTTAGTGTTAGGCATGGTAGAAGTAGTCACTGCTGCCCCTACTGGCCATTCGGTGTACTAACCACTTGTGCCACACACCGCAGGGTATCAGCACAGCAAGGTCCGTGAAAGTGCCCCAGGCTCCTGACGCCAGGGTCAGAGAGCAACCTGGGAAAGGACAGCTTGCACCGACATGAAAGATGGTCAGGAAATACTGACTAAGCAACTATTTGCCTGACCACAGTCACTACGGTGATTATTTTCAAGTATTTATGGGTTAATAGCTGGTGATCTGTTCGTTTCTTTTTAAATAAATCCTTTTGGATGCCATGAACTTTAAGAAGTGTATACTTAAGTAAAAATTAGTACTGAATTCCAATTGCTAAAGAAAGTTGATGATGAAAGTTATCCTCAAAACATATTTGTCAACATTTACCACCCAGCACGAAGACTGTGGAAGTATCACTGACTAAGCAGAAACAGAAAGCTAAGGAGTAATCAGATTTGCCTCAAGTTAGCAGTTAATTTATGAAGATCATTCCCCCAAACAACTAATTAGCCCAGGAGACTACAGCAGAAGATATTTCCCTGTCTGCAAAACATGACTTTTCATTTATGTAGATCAAATGCTTGTTCTGTTTTTTTCTCATTTTTATTTGAAGTTTTATCCTGAAAATAGAAAAAGTGAGGTGATAGCTATTAACATGTTGGTTCCATTAATACAAGAAAACTTCACAGACAGGTAAATTAAGCAAGTTCTGTATTGGTATCACCAGATGCTATAAATAGAAAATTAATTTTAATAATTATTTGATTTAAAAAAACTTCTTAAGATAAAAGTAAAGCTTTTGGAAGTTCATTTAGTCAAATATGAAACATCTGACATTTTGGGGAATGGTATTATAAATTCAGGTGAACGTATGACGTTGAAAATAAAATTAGTTGGAGGTGCCTGGGTGGCTCAGTCGGTTAAGCATCTGATTTCAGCTCAGGTCATGATCTTACAGTTCATGGGTTCAAGCCCTGCTTCAGGCTCTGTGCTGACAGCTCAGAGCCTGGAGCCTGCTTCTGATGCTGTCTCCCTCTTTCTCTGCCCCTCCCCAACTCTCACTCTCTCTCTCTCTCTCTCTCTCTCTCTCAAAAATAAATAATGTTACAAAAATCAAAAGAAATAAAATTAGTTGTTTTTGTAGTGATAATATGAATGCAGATTTTGGTAGAGCACATCATGGTAACCTGTGTTTTCACTAAACCCATAGAGGAAAATGTGCATAGAATTGTTGTTGGTGCCCTTTATAATCAATTATTATGTCCAGTCAAGCAGTTTAAGACATTCATTAGGATAGCAATGCTCACTGTCTTCTTGCTGCCCTTGGCAAATCATATTCTAGAAATATTTGAGCTTTGGAAGAACTGTTTTGTAAATCAATCTGAGGTTTTTAAAACGATAGTGAATGATTTCAAATTTTCATTTTTCAAATAAGTCCTCTAAATTTTGGCTGCATGTTGTTCAAAATCTGTAACAATGTATTCAATGATATGAGTGCCAAAAAATCTTCAGATTTTAAAAAATTGCTTATATATTCTGTACAGAAATGCAATGACACGGAGAAGGCCCTTGATTTTGCAGCAACTTGATTTAGTGAAAATTAAAAAGAATGATGCCTGGAGCAATATCTTTGACAAGTTTTGTCTTGTAAAAGTACTTATCACAGTAAGATTCTCTTAATGGAAGGAAAGAGACCGTAGCTGTGAAAATATTTGGTCTGAAATATTTATTCATTTTAATACACAAAATATAAGAATATACTCCATTTGCAGAATTTGCCCTTAGCTTAGAGTTATCTCACATCCACAGGGAAAATATTTTCTCAGCTAAAATCATAAAGTATACAGATCAGAGTCCATAGATGATGTCAAAAACTTGAAATATGTTAAGCATAACATGAAACTTGAAAAAGATTGCAAATAATTTGATGAAAAATTACTAAGACTGTGATGAAAAGAGTACATTCTTCAGCAGGTGGGTGGGCGAACCTCAAAGAACAGCAACACAGTATTAGAAAGAGATACAGTTTCTTAGCTAGAAACTGATCTGAAGTACGTAAGTGCCAAGAATAATTATTCTGCTTATTCAGTTTTAATGTTCAGATAATCAAATATAAAAATAGTTTTTAATATTTTGCTTTAATATATATGGATATATGATATTTATAAACTATGCTGTGATTTTGAAATAGTTTTAAATAGAATTAAATTATGTGTACACTAATATAATAAAACTGATCAGGCAATAAACACATTAGTTTTTAAACTCCATTTGATTTTTTTCAATTAATAAACTATTTTTTAGAGTAGGTTCATAGCAAAACTGAGTGGAAAGTACAGAGAGTTCTCGTAACCAACCCTGTCTGCACACAGGGAGCTCCCTAACCATCAGCATCCCACACCAGAGTGGTAAATTTGTTATAAATGAAGGTCTACATTGACACATCATCACCTCAACTCCATAGTCTACATGAGGGTGCACTCTTTGCGAGGATGAATGTATAGTAACATGTCCATAACTGCAGTATACAGAATAATTTCACTGTCCTAAAAATCCTCTGTGTTCTGCTACTCTTTCCCCAGCCCTACAACCCTAGCAGCCATTGATCCTTTCACTGTCTTCACAGCGCTGCCTTTTCTGTAATGTCAGGTAGTTGGAATCATATGGTATGTAGCGTTTTCAGATAGGCTGTTTCCACATATTGCTTATTTTGGTAATATGCACTTGAGTGTCCTCCACTTTCTATGGCTTGATAGCTCATTTCTTTTTAGCACTAATATTCCATCATCTATGTACAGTTAGTCTACTCGCATATTGAAGGGCATCTTGGTTGCTTCTAGCATTTGGCAATTATGAATAAAGTTGTTATAAATGTGTATGCGTGTTATTGTGTGGACATTAGTTTTCAGTTCATTCACACACACACACACACACACACATATATATATATATATATATATATATATATATATATATATACACGCACACATATCTGTATATGTATATATATATGTATACGTATATATGACCAAGGTTGCTGGATTACATGAAAGATTATGTTTAGTTTTGTAGGAAATGGCCAAATTGTCTTCCAAAGTGAGGTTATATCATGTTGCCTTCCTGCCAGCAATGAGTGAGAGTTCTTTTTGCTCAACATACTCATCAGCATTCAGGATTGTCAGTGTTTTGGATTTTGTCCATTTTAATAGGTATGTAGTGGCATCTCATTGTTGTTTAAATTTTTATTTCCCTGATGACTTAAGATGAGGAAAAAAATGAAAATTTTCTTAATGTTTGTTTGTTTATTTATTTATTTATTGAGAGAGAGAGAAAGAGAGAGAGAATGAACAAGCAATGGAGAGACAGAGACAGAGGGAGACACAGAATCTGAAGCAGGCCCCAGGCTCTGAGCTGTCAGTACAGAGCCTGATGCGGGGCTCAAACCCACAAATCATGAGATCATGACCTGAGCCGAAGTCGGATGCTTAACCGACTGAGCCACCCAGGCGCCCCTCTAATTATTGAGTTTTAAGAGCTCGTTGTGTTTGTCAGATAACAGTTCTTTATAAAGTATGTTGTTTGCACATATTTGTTCCCAGTCTGCAGCTTATCTTCTCATTCTCTTGGTGTTGTCTTTTGCAGAATTTTTAGTTTTGATGATGTCTAGCTTATGTTTTTCTTCCATCAGTTGTGCCTCTGGTGTTGTATCTATACCCAAAGGCATCCATGCTTTCTCCTATGTTATTTGTTAAGAGTTTTTATAGTTGTTTTCAATCTATGACCAATTTTGAATTAATTTTGTGAAGGGTGTAAGGTTTGTGTCTAGATTCATTTTTTTGCATGTGGATATACAGTTCTCTTATCATTTGTGGAAAAGACTGTGTTTCATTGTCAAATGTCTTCCTTTGTCAGAGATCCCTTGACTATATGTATATCTATTTCTGGACTCTTTATTCCATTGATTTGTGTATTTTTTCATAAACATCACACTCTCTTGATTACTGTAGCTTTATAGTATTAAAATTTTTTTAATGTTTATTTATTTTTGAGAGAGAGAGAGAGACAGATAAACAGAGCATAACCAGGGGAGGGACAGAAAGAGAGGAAGAAAGAATTTGAAGCAGGCTCCAGCTCCGAGCTGTCAGCACAGAGCCCAATGCGGGGCTTGAACTCATGAACTCTGAAATCACGACCTGAGCAGAAGTTGGACGCTCAATGGACTGAGCTGCCCAGGCACTGCATTTTTTTTTTTAATTTTTTTTCTTAACATTTATTTATTTTTGAGACAGGGAGAGACAGAGCATGAACAGGGAAGGGTCAGAGAGAGGGAGACACAGAATCTGAAACAGGCTCCAGGCTCTGGGCTGTCAGCACAGAGCCCGACGCGGGGCTTGAACTCACGGACCGCGAGATCATGACCTGAGCCGAAGTCGGCCACTTAACCGACTGAGCCACCCAGGCGCCCCTTTTTTTTTTTTTTAAGAGAAAGAGAAAGTGTGTGAGCAGGGGAGAGAAGACAGGGGCATAGAGAGAGAGAAAGAGAATCCTAAGCATGGAACATGACTTGGGGCTCAATCCTGGGACCACGACCTAAGCTGAAATCAAGGGTTGGACACTTAGCTGACTGAGCCACCCAGGTGCCCTAGCTGTATAGTAAGTCTTAATATTAAGTAGGGTCATTCATACAACCTTGTTCTTCTCCTTTAACCCTGAATTGGTTATTCTGGGTCTTTCACCTCTTCATATAAATTTTAGAATAAGTTTGTTAATATCCACAAAATAATTTGCTGGGATTTTGATTGAGATTGTGTTAAATCTATAGATCAAGTTGGGAAGATTTTATATCTTGACAATATTGAGTCTTTCTATGCATGAACTGAGAATATCTCTCTATTTATACAGTTGCTCTTTGATAACTTTCAAAAGATGTTTGTAGTTTTCCTCATACAGATCTTGTACGTATTTTGCTAGATTTATACCTAAGTATTTAATTTTGATTTAATTTTACATTTAATATAAATGGCCATGTGTTTTTTTCCCTTGAGTTTTAGTTTATTTTACTGTAGTAAAAACACTTAACATGAGATCTACCCTATTTTTTTTACTTCAAGTATAATTAGCATACAGTGTTATATTAGTTTCAGGTTTATAATATCATGATTCAACAATTCTATACATTTCTCAGTGCTCATCTTAATCCTCTTTACCTATTCATTCATCCCCCCTACCCACCTCCCCTCTGACAAACATCAGTTTATTTTCTATAGTTAAGAGTCTATTTTTTGGTTTCTCTCTTTTGTTTCCCCTTCGTTTAGTTGTTTTGTTTCTTAAATTCCACATATGAGTGAAATAATATATTATTTGTCCTTGTCTGACTGACTTATTTCAATTAGCATTATACCCTCTAGGTCCATTCATGTTGCAAATGGAAAGATTTCTTTTTATGGCTGAGTAATATACCATTATATATATACGTGTATATATATACATATACGTATACATATATGTATATATATACATATACACATATATACATATATAATATACCATTATATGTATATATACACGTGTATATACATACATACATACACACATATATACATGTGTATATATACATATGTGTATATTTATATATATAAATACACACACACTACATCTTTATCTATCCATGGATAGATACTTGGGTTGCTTCCATATCTTGGCTATTATAAATAATGCTTCAATAAACATAGGGGTACATATGTCTCTTCAAATTAGTGTTTTTGTTTTCTTTAGATAAATACCCAGTAGTGAAATAATATGGTATTTCTAGTTTAAATTTTTTTGTGAAACTCCATACTGTTTTTCATAGTGGCTGACCATATTTACATTCCCATCAACAGGACAGGAGTGTTCCTTTTTGTCCACATCCTCACCAATGCTTGTTATTTCTTGTGTTCTAATTTTAGTCTACCTGGCAAGTGTAAAGTGATATCTCATTGTGATTGTAATTTGTATTTTCCTGACGATTAGTAATTTTGAGCATCTTTTTATGTATCAGCTAGCCATCTGTATGTCTTCTTTGGAAAAATATGTATTCGGGTCCACTGCCCATTTTTAATTTGGATTATCTGATTTTGTTTTGTTTTATTTTGAGTTGTATAAGTTCTTTATATATTTTGGATATTAACCACTTACAGGATATATCATTTGAAAATATCTTCTCCCATTCAGTAGATTGCCTTTTTGTTTTTCTGATGGTTTCCTTCACTGTGCAAATCTTTATTTTGGTGTGGTCCCAATTTTATTTTTGTTTTTGTTTTCCTTGTTAGAGGAGACATATCCAGAAAAATGTTTCTATGGCCAATATTAAAGAAATTACTGCCTATAGTTTCAGGTCTCACATTTAGATCTTTAATCCATTTTGAGTTTATTTTTGCGTATAGTGTAAAAAAGTGGTCCAGTTTCATTCTTTTACATGTAGCCATCCAGATATTCCCACACCTTTTATTGAAGAGTAGATCTTGAAATCTGGGATTGTGATACCTCTAGCTTTGTCTCCATTTATTTTCTTATTTTTAAATTTTATTTATTTATTTTGAGAGAGAGAGAGAGAGAGAGAGAAGAGTGAGGGCGGGGAGGGGCAGAGAGAGAGAGAGTGAGAGAGGATCCCAAGCAGGCTCTGTGCCATTAGCACAGAGCTTGACGCAGTGTTCAGACCCATGAACTGTGAAATTATGACCTGAGCTGAAACCAAGAGTCAGATATTTAACCAACTGAGCCACTCAGGTGCCTCTCCTTTTTCAAGATTGGGCTTTATTGGGGGTGTTTTGTGGTTCCATACAAATTTTAGGATTATTTGTTCTAGTTCTGTGAAAAGTGTTAATATTTTGATAGGGATTGCATTAAATCTCTAGATTGCTTTGGGTAGTAGGGACATTTCAACAATATTGGTTCTTCCAATCCATGAGCGTGGAAAATTTTTTCATTTGTTCGTTTCATCTTCAATTTCTTTCATCAGTGTTTTATAGTTTTCAGAATACAAGTCTTTCACCACCTTGGTTAAGTTTATTTCTAATTTACTCTTTTTGGTGCAATTTAAATGGGAATGATAATGTGTTTTTTATTTTAAATTCCACTCGTTGCTGGTCTATAGCAAAAGGATTGACTTTTATATATTAACCTAGTATTCTTTAACCTTGCTATAATTTCTTATTAGTTCCAAGAGTTTTTTGATCATGTCTTTTGGATTTTCTACGTGGACAACCATGTTATCTGGGAAAGAGGACACATTTAATTATTCCTTTTGAATGTGTATACCTTTTATTCCTCTTTCTTGTCCTGTTACAATATCTAGGACTTCCAGTGTGCTGATGAAAAACAGTGATAAAAGGAGTGAGAGTACCTTGTTTCTGTTTGTTGTGGGAAAGTTTCAAGTACTTTCATACTCACCATGAAGTATGATGTCAGTAGTAGGGTTTTTTTTGTCATGTTCTATATCATGATGAGGAAGCACCCTTCTGTTCATAGTTTTCTGAGAGTTTTAAATCATGCATGAGTGTTAGGTTATGTTAATTGCTTTTTCTGCATCAATTGATATGATCATGCAATTTCTTTCTTTAGTCTGTTGATGTGATATATTCCATTGTTCATTGAATGCTGAAGTACCCTTGCATACCTGGAAAAATCCAGCTAATCATGGTGTATAATTCTTACATACTATTGCATTTCATTTGGCTGTATTTTGTTGAGAACTTCAAATAATTTTAATTATTTTAATTCTTCTTTGTTTTTCAAAAGTTTCACAGTTTAGACATTAAGTTATATTGTCATCCTGAATATAATTGAATGACAATGGGTTTTGGAAATAGCAAACCTGGATTTCTATACCAGTTCTGACACTAGCTTTATAACCTCAAGAAACTATACTTCTGTTCTTGAAGACTTATTTTCTTCATTGGAAAATTTTTTCCATTAATAATCAGTTGTGACTTTCCTTTTGGGTGCCAGATACTGTTGTAGGTGATAAAGATAAACAATAATTAAGACAGGCAAAAATCCTTGTCCTCATGAAACTAAAATTCTATTTGTTTTGTTTTCGTTTGTTTTAATTTTTGGTGCCAAAACGCAGGAGCAAAAAAACCCTAAAATTCTCGTGGGAGTTAGAATAAGAAAGCAATAAACATACTAACAAAATAAAACATGTATGTTATATAGCATGAAATGTCAAAAGAAAATGATCAATGAAAAGGAATAGGAATTTTGGGGACAAGAACAACAATTTTCATTAGGTGACTAGGGACAGAATCAATTCTTCAGAGTATAGTTTGAGTAAAAAATACAAAGATGTAAAGAAACAATGAATGTGTATGACTGTGAGCAATCAAACACTCCCGTATGAGGAATCAGGCAAAGGGTCTGAGGCAGGAACTTTCCCACTCACTTTGAAGACAGCAAGAGAGCCATTGTGGTTAGAACCAAGTGAGGAGAAAGACAGAAGAACATGAAATCAGAAAGGAAGGGGGGAAAAGTATGTTCTTGTAGTCTTGGAGGTTATGGTAAACATTCTGATTTTTACTCTGAGTGAGATGAGCACAGAAGTGACAAGACTGATTTATATTTTCACAGGATCATGCCAGCCATTTTATTGAAAATAGACTGAATAAAGGCAAGTGTGGAACAGAGACACCGTTCAGTTTCTTAAAGAGAGATGGTGGTGACTTGGGCCAGGTTGGCTAGAGTGCAGGTGGTGAGAAGCAGGTGGATTCTGGGTAATCCTGAAGACTACCTCAAAAGGATTTGCTGATCAATTGGTTGTGAATTAGAGAAAAAGAGAAGAGTCCAGGATAACTGCCAAGTTTTTGGTCTGAACAACTCGAAGAATGAAATTAGTAGCACCTATTGCACAGGGTTACAAAGAGTCAACGAGAAGAGGTAGGTAAAGGGCTTGATTTATCTTTCTCCTCTTATTCTAAAACCCTCAGGATGTGTGTATTATTTGTTGGCATTTTTTTACTGTGTAGGGAATTTTAAAAGGTTCTTCACTGGTCTTGATTTATTTGTATGCCCTTTGTCAAAAAAGGGACAGAGAGCCGAGAAGGTAGAGTTTGCTGAGAGCTAAAGTTAAGGACAGAGCTTGTGTTCAAGATATAGATTTAGCAGATGTATGCTGAGTGGCTGCTTGAGTCTGGAATTGTGCTAGATATGTCGACATGTTATCACATTAATCCTCACAAAAATCTCTTTGAAGTTGGTATTATTATCCCTACTTCATAGTAGGAAACCGAGATTTAAAGAGGTTACATGGCTTATCCATTGTCACAGAAAAGCAGACCTATGATTTACACAAAGTAGTGCTTTATTCCACCACCTGTCTTTGTGAAACTGAATCTTCATTCAAATCTATTTATCTCTCAGAGCCCATTTTAAGAAACACAGATTGATTGGTGTGAGGAGACACTTTTGCTCTACATTTCCATCTGGGTTACTTTAGTTTTTGTGTCATAATGATGCTGAACCAACTATGTGGCTTTCCAAATCTTATGCCATCTCTGGTCCTTTGCATTTACTGTTTCTTCTCTATGGAATGCCCTCTCATTATACATCAGGAAAATTTCTGTACCTCCTTCAAATTTCAGCTTAAGGAATTTATTTTTCTGTAAGCTTGTTTCTTCAGTTTCTGTAAATGGAGTTAAGATTGCATATACCTAGTCTCCTATTTCATTCTACCCAAGACTGGCACTAGGATCGATATATTGCACTATGGTGGAGGACCTGTATCCTCCACAAGGATGTGAGTTTGCTGAGGGCAGGGATTTCGTCTCTTTGTATCTGAATTAACAGGCCTGAGTCACTTTTCCAACGTTTATTTATTTTTCGGACAGAGAGAGACAGAGCATGAACGGGGGAGGGGCAGAGAGAGAGGGAGACACAGAATCGGAAACAGGCTCCAGGCTCTGAGCCATCAGCCCAGAGCCTGACGCGGGGCTCGAACTCACGAACCGCGAGATCGTGACCTGGCTGAAGTCGGACGCTTAACCGACTGCGCCACCCAGGCGCCCCCTGAGTCACTTTTAAGAACACAGATTCTCAGGAAGGGCATATTGCTATATAAATGGAAGAACTCAAAATTCACGTGATCTATCTATATCTATATATCTGTATCTATATCTATATCTACATATCTGTATCTGTATCTATATCTATATCTATATATCTATATCTTTATCTATCTAGATCTATCTAAATCAGGAAAGTTTACCTTGAACCCTAAGCCTGGGCATGAAAAATAACCTGTGTCCTAATGTTGCCGGGTCTGCAAGTAGAGTCCCTCCGAAATTGTTGAGTCTAGACTTCAAGATCTTCCTTGGAGGGGAGGGACATTGCTCTCTCCCAGGAATTAGGAAACATTAAAACACTTTAAGGTAAATTGACTCTGATCCTCCTCTCCACCCCACTTCAGAACCTTTGCAAATTTCCCTTCTGCACCATAGGGTGGCGTTATGAGAAGTCTAGTGCTCTCTGCTTTGAGAATAGTCTGTGCTGAGAGAGTCCAAGGGGCACTGCACTTGCCTGTTCTTTCCCAGGGTTGCATCTGACAGTAAATACTTCTGATATTTCAAAACCCAGTCACTGAGGTGACAGATTTGCTATAGGGAACTTCACTGTAAAGAGCTGTTAGCGTTTTTTGTTTTGTTTTTGTTTTTGACAAATGTATAGAGTATATTAGCTTTTCCTGCTCTAATTTATGGTGTAATAAAACCTACTATGCCCCAGCCCTGTTAGGACAGTAGAAGTAAAGGTTTCCCCTTGCTAGCTATTGATAAATCCTACCAAATTCTTACCATGAGCAGAAGTGATGGTCGAATTTAAGAGTAGAGTAGAAGAAAGGACACCAAGTTCAGGACAATGAGAGATGGGAGACTACTCCTGAGATTTGATGCAAAGACTTGGCAGGCCCCATATTTCTCCAGTTGCAGTTTATGCCTTCAGGATGTCGCTTCATCATGGTTAATGTTTTGTTTGTCACTTGCACACACAAACCTGCAGGTGACAGAGGCCCTAGTCTGAGGCTTAGAAGGAAATGCAAGGGAAGTAATTATGCCTCAGACTCTGCCTCTATGTACCTGTTGAAAATTTGCATGTAGGAGATGCAAAATGGGGTATTTTAGTTTGGGGCTTTGAGGCAAGAAAACCAATAGTGGGCAAGTTTGTCAGTGGTCTGATGAACCAAACACTTAGTTTGCAGGGATATGTTAAAAGGAGACTCCTAGCAACTGAAAACAAAAACTCTCCCATAGAACCCAAAACAGATTTTTCATTACTGCAAACACCAAGCCCTCTCAGATGCTTAGTAAATAGTTTTGAATGAATTAGAAAATAATGTCATTATTAACGACAAAGATGATAGCTAACATTTATGAAGCAATTGAACATTTATCAATTACTAGGCACCTCACATTTGTTAAGAACTTGTTTGCACTCAGACTAATGAGGTCACTTTATATCTTACTTTAATCAGTCTTCACAATAATGCTATGTGGTAGTGTTTAATCTTCATTTTATGGAGGGAAAGACCGAAACTTAGGTGAAATTATTCTCTAAAAGCCACACAGTGGGTAAAAGGCTGGGCAATCAGATTATCCTGATTCCAGGTCAATTTCTGTCACTGACAGCTCGTTCTATCTTGAAATGTTGTCAAGAACTTGAAATTGTCTAATACATGTTTTTTTTTAATTTTAAAAAATGTATATGTATTTGTTTTGAGAGAGGGAGAGCATCAGCATGGGGAGAGGCAGAGAGAGAGGAGAGAGAGAATCCCAAGCAGGCTCCACACTGTCAGTACAGAGCCCAATGGGAGTCTCAATCTCACAAACTGTGAGATCATGATCTCAGCTGAAATCAAGAGTCAGATGCTTAACCGACTGAGCCACCTATGCACCATGTTTCTTAATTTTTTAAATAACTTTATTGTTTTAAATAAGTAATATATGGTTATTATAAGTTGTCAAACCACTTAAATATAAAGAGAAAGAAATTAACATCATTTGAAATCCACCATCCAGATATAACCAGTTAATGTTTGGGTGCGCATTTCATTAAACATTTCTCTATGGATATATATGGAAATAGGCACAAGTTTTTATATAAATGGAATAATATCGAACATACTGTTCTAAAACCTGTTTTATTTTTCACTCAGCAATATGTCATGGGCATCTTTCCATGTCAATAAATATAGATTTGCATCATCATTTTTAATTGCACCGTAATTAGAAATCACAATATTTTAGAGAGGAAAAAAAATGTCAGGGACACTCTACTCCAACCTCCTGTCCAGTGTTGAAATACTCTATATGACTTCCCTGGCTAAAAATCATGCAGATTTTTCTGTATATTGTCATCCAGCCTTGGTAGTTCTAATAGTATGGGATTTAAGCCAAACTTCTCCTCTCTGTATTTTTCCCATGCTAAAATATATGCCTGTATTATTAAACCCAACTATTATCCCTGCTTTTTCCCTTCTCAATCCTTTCCCCTTGTCCAAGCTAAACATTCGGAAATCTTTCTTCCTCGGGAGTCAGAATTTCTAAACCTTTATAAACCTGGATACCTTCCCCCTGTTAACTCAAATGAAATAATGAACTGAACACAAGTCTTCATTTGTGATATGACCAGCACAGAATATAGTGATGTGTTACAGTCCAGTGATTTGGATACTTCCTTTTCTCCATACAGTCTCACACTGAATGCTTTATAGAGGTGAACAAGTGGGTGGGATCCAGTTGTACAGAACTACAGTTAGTCCTATGAATGTGCATGGGCCTTGTTTAAAAAAGTCTTCAGAGAATGATAACATCTTTAAAATTTTTTTAATGTTTGTTTACTTTTCAGAGAAAGAGAGAGAGATAGAGGCATAAGTGGGGGAGGGGCAGAGAGAGGGAGACACAGAATCCTAAGCAGGCTTCAGGCTCTGAGCTGTCAGCACGGAGCTGGGTGTGGGCCTTGAACTCACCAACCATGAGATCATGACTTGAGCCAAAGTTGGATGCTTAACCGACTGAGCCACCGACGTGCCCCTACCTTCATTTAAACATTTTTTTAAATGTTTTTATTTATTTTTGAGACGGAGAGAGACTGAGCATGAGCAGGAGAGGGGCAGAGAGAGAGGGAGACACAGAATCCGAAGCAGGCTTCAGGCTCTGAACTGTCAGCACAGAGCCTGACGTGGGGCTTGAACTCACAGACTGTGAGATCATGACCTGAGCTGACGTTGGATGCCTAACTGACTGAACCACCCAGGCACCCCGAACATCATCTGTTTTTTTAAAAAATTCCTGACATGTAAAGGCAGTAAGAAGAAATAAAATACATTTGAATGTTTTTACATATTGAAGAATCAATGCTCTGAAATACAGAAAAAACCTAAAGATGTTTTGGGTCCCTCCATGGAAGTTGACCAGAAAACATTCAATCCACATTACCTACTATTTTTATTATTTTATATGATTAGCTGTAGTCTCAAATGTTTGTAAAGTCTTGCCCAATAGCATATGGTAAGGAAGGGGGAAGATTGTGTTTCCTGGAACATGTATGCAAATTAGTGCTATCAGCAAGTTAATATAATGATGAAAGCTTTCACTGAACACTTGCTAAGGTAGTTTATGTGGAGGGAGATAGACCAAACTTGAGTGACTCCTTCAAAATCAGGGACCATGTTTCCTTCTCAGAACCAGTATGAAAACTTGCTGTTTAGTTTTATTGTTATCTTGAAGATAGCTGAGAGAGAGTGGCTTGAGTAATTAAAATTAATTGTAAATTCACCATTCATCAGAGGAAATTGCAATGAGTCAATTTCCTTTTCTCCTCTTCTTCTTCCTTCTTCTATTTCCTTCCCTCTTCCCTTCCTCCTCCTTCTTGTACTTCCTCCTACTCCTACTCTTCCTCCTCCTCTTCCCTACTACTACTACTGACCGTTTTCTCTGGCAATGGCAGATGTTGTGGTTGTGAACTCATTGTGTACCCTATATGTAGAGAAATCTTCTATTCAAGCCAAATTTTGTGTCCTCTCTTTTGTCGTCTACTTAAATTAGCCTTCCCTAATGAGACGGAGATTCGTTGGCTATGTCTGTAATTTACTGGCTGTGAAATTAGTTAGTCTGGATAATTTATCCCATGGGTGACAAGGATGAGATCACAGAGTGAGCCACCAGGTGAGGATAGAGAATGTAAATAATGGCTCTTCTGCTATTGCATCCACAGCCTGCATGTGAAAAGGATGAGGAGAATGCATGTGATAATCCCAGGCTCTAGGTAACCCCTTTTTATCACAAGCATACCTTCATGACCAACATATCTTATCTGGAGCTTAGTTGGGTCAAGCTTGCTACTTAGAGTATGAAACCACCAGATGTCAGTATTTGTGCTCAGTAGCTATAATAAAACTTCCTTCTTGGTCAAACCATAAAACCCAGCTTTGAGAAAGACCTAGACAAGCAATGGGAAAATAGTGCATGTGAGTTATTAAACTTTTCTTTTTGCTGAGTAGGAGCTAGAAGACCATCATCTTAGTTCTTTCCTTTTGACCTCCGTATAAGATTTTTGGGATTGCATCATTACTGAATTAGCCATGTTTTATTGCAAGAAATTCTAAATGAATATTCCCTGAGGTGTGGGAAGGAAGTGGTAAAATTTGGTAAGTAAATGCATTTATCAAATGCTACGTGTAATTACATATCTACTGTAGGAATTCTCAGAATGTACAAGTTTTCAATATGGGATAAAGGTATGCATTGCTCTCAACATTAGTTGGTCATGTTATGAGAGGAAATAATTTCCCAAGGATACTTTTTGTAAATACCGACTTCTAGAATTTTCTTGTACTGCAAGTGATGAGCTCAGGCTACAAAACTATTATATGACCAAGTGACAAACTCAATATTGCCTTCAGTTTAATAACGGAGTTATCCCATTCCCCAATCCATGCTCTGGTGAAACATTTGTGTAACATACGGTACAACATTCAAAAAGATCTGACCATTAATAGAAATAGGAATTGGGTTAAAATAAAATATCTGGGGGTAACTGAAGGACCAACACTAAAATGTTCATCCTTATTTTGTCTAACTTGCAGCTGAGGAACGCTGCAAGGTGAACTAACAATCCACAGGGTGTCTGGGGCAAAATATTATAGTAGAAACATATGATTGACTGCCTAAGGCCCAGAAAGGAAAGCTAGAAGAGATTCTTTGGAAAATTGGTACATTCAATAATGCCTATCTATATGGAGGAATTTAGGAAGCCACATGCATACTAAGGGAAACACGTACACTCAAAGACCTGAGCAGACCCTAAGATGTCAACTCAGACTGATTCCTAGGCTAAGCGGGAGCCACTGGCTAAGTGTTAGAATGCCCAGCAGAGTTAATCAGCAAAGACTGGGAGAGGTATTTGATCTTGTTTGTTTGTTTATTTACTTATTTATTTGTTGCGCTTCTTTTGTTTTTTATTTTAAATTCTTGGCTTTCAAGGAAATCTGTCAAATTATTCGCTGAACATGAGCTGAAGGAACGGAGACCTCTGTCATGTGACAACACATGAAAAGGAATACAGCCTTTGTAAAAATAGTTTGGAAAAGTTACTAAATAATGGATTGTTATAGCCTTTCACAGTAAAAAAAAAGAAAGAAAAAGAAAAACAGAAAACTCAAGGAAAGGGTATCTGATTTCTAGAGTTACCACTTTATAATATTCAAATGTTCAGTTTAAGAAAAAAAAACACCCACAAGGCACTAAAAAGAAAAAAAAAGCAGGAATGTATAGCCCATTAAAAGGAACAAAATAGGGTGCCTGGGTGGCTCAGTCAGTTAAGCATCCAATGCTTGATTTCGGCTTAGGTCGTGATCCCATGCAGAACCCTGCATTGAGCTCTGTGCTAACAGCATGGAGCCTGCTTGGAATTCTCTCTCTCCACCCTCTCTGCCCCTCCCCTGCTCATTCTCTCTCTCTCTCTCTCTCTCTCTCTCTCTCTCTCTCTCTCTCTCAAAATAAGTAAATAAACATTAAAAAGTAAGTAAATAAAAGGAACAAACTAAATTGACTAAAATTATTGCTAAGGAAACTGAAGACATGGAACTTACTAGACAAACAACTGTCATAAATATGCTTAAATATCTGGAGGAAAACATAGACAAACTAAGTAAATCAGGAAAACTGTATAAAAATTAAAATATCAATAAAGAGATACCAACATATAGGATTCAGCAGAAGCAGTGCACAGAGCAAAATGTAAACCTATAAATGCTTACCTTAAAAAATAGTAAAGGCCTTAAAATCAATAGCCTAAATTTATACCTTGAGAAACTACAAAAAGAAGACCAAAGTAAACCTAAAACTAGCAGAAGAAAGAAAATATTAAATCCAAGATAAGATTGAGAATGAATGAATGAATGACAATAGAATTAATGAAATAAAAATTTGATTCTCTGAAAGGATGATAAGATTGGCAAACTTTTAACTAGACTGACAAAGATAAAGAGGAAAGCAAATAACTAAAATTAGAAATAAATGTAGGATATTATTGTCAAGTTTACATAAATAAAAGTGATTATAAGAGAAATACATTAGTAATTATATAACCACCAATCAGATAACCTAGATGAAATGAACAAATTTCTAGACATATGCAAATGACCTAACGTAACTCTAGCAGCAACAGGAAATCTTATCAGACATAACAACTAACAGGAAAAGTCCATGACCAGATAGCTTCAGTGGCGGATTATACCAAAAATAATACCTAATATCAAACACTTCTAAAAGGAAAAAAAGAGAGAGAACATTTCCTAATTCATTTTAAGACCATTATTGTTCTGATACCAAAAGTAGATGAAGATATCACAAGAAATGTAAAGTACAAATCAATATCCCTTATTAATATAGATGAAAAATCCTCAACATAATAGCAGCAAACTGATTCCAACAGCTTATATAAAGAATTATCTACCATGACCTAGTTGGATTTATTACAGGAATGCAAGAGTAGCTTAATATAAGAAAATAAATTATATTTACGTATAGAGAAAAAAGAGACGTAGAGAGAAAAAAGGAAAATATATTATCATCTCAATTGATGCAAAAAAGATATTTGAACAAAAGCAAGCATTTTTCATGCTGAAAATACTCTGAAAACTAAGAATATAAGGAAACTTCCTCAACATTATAAAGGACATTTTTTTTTATAAACCCACATCTAAAAATATATTCAATGGTAAAAGATTGAACATTTCCCCTAAGACCAAGAATAGGACAAAGATGCCTTCTTTACCACTGCTATATAACATTGTAGTAGAAGTTCTATACAAAGCAATTAGGCAAGAAAAATAAAATATCCAGGATGGAAAGAAAGAAGTAAAACTGTATTCACAGATGACATGATCCTATGTTTGGAAAATCCCAGAGATTTCACAAGGAAATTATTAGAATGAATAAACAAATTCAGCAGAAGTGTAGGGTACACAATCAACATGCACAAATCAATTGTGTTTAGTAATGAACAATCCAAAAAAAATTATGTAACAAATTCCATTTACATTGCATGAAAAAGAATAAAATGCCTAGGAATAAACTTAACTAACCTGGTGAAAGACTTCTATACTAAAAGCTACAAAAAACTGCTGAAGGAAATTAAAGAAGACCTAAATAAATGTAAATATATCTGTGTTCATGTTTTGGAAGACTTAATATGGTTAACATGTCAAAACTACCTAAAGTGATCTATAGATTTGATGCAATTCATATCAAATTCTCAACAGCTGTTTTTGCAGAAATAAAAAATATGATCTTCAAATTTATATAAAACTCTAAGGACCTGAAAGAGCCACAGCAATCATGAAAAAGAACAAATACTGAGGAACGCATCTGCCCCAATTTCAAGTGTATTGAAAGTTATAATAATCAAAACAGTGTGATACTAACATAAGGATAAACATATAAACTGTGATGGATAATTTCATGTGTCAATTTGGGCTATGTGGTGCTCAGATATTTGATAAGACATTACTCTGGATGGTCCCATGAAGATGTTATTGATTGACATTGACATTTAAATAAGTAGAGTGAATAAAGTAGATTGCCTTCCTAATGTGGGGTGGACTCATCCAATCAGGGGAAGGTCTGAATAGAAAAAAAAAAAAAAAAAAAAAGCCTGACCCTCCACCAAATAAGAGTGAATTCCTCTTGCCCGACTGCCTTCAAACTCAGACATTGTTTTCTTCTTGTCTTTGGACCCCATGTGAAGCGTCAGCTCTTCCTGGGTGTTGAGCCTGCCTTCCTTCAGACAGAAACTACACTATTGGCTCTTCTGGTTCTCAAGTCTTTGGGTTTGGACTAAAATTACATCAACTGAGTGTCCAGTTGTTCTGAGTGTCCACTTTACTGACTGAAGATCTTTGTACTTTTTAGCCTCCATAATTACATGAACCAATTCTTATTGATTCTGTTTCTCTGGAATACCCTGCTTTTGGTATGGAGGGAAGAAGAGAATTTTAAGTTTTCTGAATTGGTTCTGGGGTTTCTAGAATTGGTTCTGTAATCTGATTAGATTTAACGATGTTAATGACACTATTTCCAGTAGTAAGGAGAGTATTACTAGTCCATTGTGTGAGCAATAGGGATATTCAAAATGATACTCCTTATCAACTGCCTATAAGAAGAAAGAACCTGGGTGACTCTGTGCATGATACTTTCAAATGTGTGTATACACACACACACACACACACACACACACACACACATACATGGAGTCACACTAACAAATATGATGAGATTGGTTGGTTACTCCTAATATGATTGCTGGGCAAAGTAAAGATATAAAGAGCTAAGCACAGAAATTCAAATTCAGTGCTGAAGTGTCACATCAATGAACTAAAAGCTCCTATGTGTGCCTTGAAGGAGACACAGCTGCAGAACTGAGATTGCTGAAGTACAAACAGAATCTCATTTTTCAGCTGGCTGAATTCAACAGATACTTTCTCAGGGGTTGTCTCCTGTTAAAGTGAGGACAGTTATTAGGAAGGATGGACTTTTGAAAGTTAGAATGGAGACATTTGGGGAAAGACTATGGTGAACTGGAAATACTGACCTTCTAAATTTCGATGAGCCTTCTTTGTCAGTGGAAGCATTCGCCCCACTCCCAGTGGAAATGACCTTTCCAACTGTGTTTGAGGGAATTAACCCTCCTTTACTTAAGGAAACTGTGAAGACCTCCCTCTCCTCAGAACCCACCCAACCATTTTTCTTGACTTCTAGACCTATAACTAAACTCAAGTCCCATTAGATCCCTAAAAGTAAGGTGCAACGGGTGAACCAATGAAGAGGTATACCACACTCCAAAAGAAATACTTAATTTTCTAATTTATTCAGACAGAAATCTGGGGATCATATGTGGGGATGGATACTGATGGTGTGGGATAATGGTGGAAGGTATATAAAGTTAGATCAGGCCTAATTTATTGATATGTGTTCACTAAGGATTTAATATTGCAATTTGAGCACTTAGCAAAGGTTCTCACAGTTTGTTTGGTCATTGGACTGAAACATGGACAAAAAAGGGGTGAGTGAGTAGTAATGCTGGACCTGCCTTGATTTAATGCAGAGACAGAGAATAAAAGATTTAGAATGGAGTATTAGAGTGGATTTATCATTTAAGACCTACTCACTCACGATGGGAATGTACAGAAGACATACCTTTCATCTTGACTGTGAAAAATAAATTTGTGAGATCTTACAATGGGAAATATGGTTACTAATTTGGGAAACCTAAATGCAGTGGGTGTAATTGGATCAAGGTTGCAGAGGTAAGTGCCATCAACTCAACCACCAAAGGCATGTGGTAACCTTGATGGACAGCGGAGTCAAGACAGCAATCAGAATAGTCTGACTTGTTTAGATCTGTAGTGTTGGCTCATTGATCATAGTGTTCCTAGAAGTGAAATGGGTAAGAAGCCTACTAAATTCTTACTTGATATGTATAAGCAGAAGAGTTCTAAGTTGAGTGAACAAAAGTGTAATCTGAATCATAAAAGCAGAGTCATGGCCCCTCAAGTAATTCCTGGACTTGAGACAGTTCACAGACCTAGAATCACCTGGATCAAAAGGAGGCTGGGTCTCCATGAGGAAGGCCCACAGTACACTGCCAAAGATTTATACTGTTATTCTTTCTCCAAACCCTCCCCAAAGAAACTTATGGCTTTTTTTCAAGGCAACTACACTGAGGGAAAGGAAATAATCAGAACTTTCAGGAACTACTGGATATTGGCTCTGAATTGACACTAATTCCAGGTCTGCTATTGTGGTCACTGTGGCCCACCCCTGAGAGTAGGGATATATGGAGGTCAGGTGATTAGTGGAGTTCTAGCTGAGATCCATCTCACAGTGGCCCAGTGGGTTCACAAACCCATCATGTGGTTATTTACCCAATTCTGGAATGCATTATTGGAATAGATATTTTCAGCAGCTTGCAAGATTCCCACATTGGTTCCTTGATCTGTGGAGTGAGGTCTGTTACAGTTGGAGAGCCATTGTGTTGGGAAAACCAATAGAAGCTTCTAGAACATACTTTCTAGGAAAATAGTAAACCCAAAGCAATACCTCATTCTTAGAAGAGCTGAAGAGGTTACTGCCACCATTAAGGACTTGAATGTTGTAGGGGTAGTTGTTCCCACCACATTCCCATTAAACTTGCCTACTTGGCCTGTGCATAAGACAGATGGAATTTGGAAAATTACAATGGATTATTGCAAAATTAACCAGGTGATGTCTCCAGTTGCAGGTGCTGCGGATGTGGTTTCATTATATGGGCAAATTATCACGTTCTCTAGGACCTGGTATGCAGCTATTGATCTGGCAAATGCTTTCTTCTCCATCTCCCTCTCTCTCTCTTTTTTTAAATGTTTATTTATTTATTTTGATAGAGCAGAGAAGGGGCAGAGAGAAAGGGAGAGAGTGAGAATCCCAAGTAGACTCTGTGCTGACAGTAGGGCTCAAACCCATGAACCATAAGATCATGACTTGAGCTGACACTGAGAGACAAACGCTTAAGCAACTGAGCCATCCAGGCACCCCTCTTCTCCATATCTCTTAACGAAGACCAACATAAGAAGTTTGCTTCCAGTGGACATGGCCAGTAAAACCCTTTCATTATCTTATCTTAACTTTCCACCTGTATGTCATATTTTAGTTTGTAGGGATCTTGATTGCTTTTCCTTTATATAACTGTCATGCTAATGCATTATATTGATGAGATTATGTTGATGGGACATAGCTGAGCAAAAAGTAGCAACTACTCTAGACCAATTGGTAAGAGGGTGGCAAGTAGATTTGACAAAAATTCAGGAGTCTTGTACCTCAGTAAAATTTCTGGGGACCTAGCAGTATGAGGCACGGCAACATAGTCTCTCTAAGGTGAAGGATAAGCTGTTGCATATGGTCTCTCCTAGGACCAAAAAAGGAGTGCCACTATCTAGTGGGTCCCTTCAAATTTTGGAAGGAACATATTTCTCATTTGGATGTGATACTCTGGTTCATTTACCACGTGAAACAATTAGTTTTGCATGGGGCCAAGAACAAAAGAAGGCTTAGCAACAAGTCCAGGAAACTGCAAACTTCTCTGCCAGTTAAGTCATATGAACCAGCAAATCCAATGAAGCTTGAAGTGGCAGTGGCACACAGGGATGCTATTTGGAGCCTTTGGCAGGGCCCTGTAAGTGAATCACAGTGCAGGCCCTGCGGGTTTTTGAGCAAAACCCTGCCATCTTTTGCAGATCACTACATTGAACCCTTGACCAATGAGGAGTTTAGAGGTTCCAAACTCCCCTGCAGTTGAAACTCTGTGCATAACTTTTGACTCTCCAAAAACTTAACTACTAATCACCTACTAATGACTGGAAGCCTTACTGATAAGAGAAATAGTCGATTCACACATATTTTGTGTGTTATATGTACTATATACTGTATTCTTACAATAAAGTAAACTAGAGAGAATAAAACATTATTAGGAAAACTATAAGGAAAATACATTTACAGTACTGTGTTTATAAAAAGAAATCTGTATATAATTGGACTTGAACAGTTCAAGCCTGTGTTTTTCAAGGATTAATTGTACTCTCCCTTTGAAAAACAGCTCTTGCCCTTATGCTGGACCTTACTAGGAACTAAATGCTTAAATGTGGGCCACCAAGTTATCATGCTACCTGAGCTGCCCATCACTTGATCGGTGTTGTTTGACCCACCAAACCATAAACTTGGTGTATACAGCAACACTCAATTATTAAAGTGGTATATATTTGGGCCCAAGCAGTCCCTGAAGGCATAAGTAAGTTACATGAAGAAAGTGGTCCCAATATTCAGAGTCCCTCTACTTTCTGCTATACTGTTTTCTCCCAGCCTACACCTATGGCCTTAAGGGGAGTTCTGTACAATCACTATATAGAGGAGGAAAAGACTCATACCTGGTTTATAGAGGTTCCTGCACAATATGCAGGTGTTATCTGAAAGGAGATAGCTGTAGCAGTATAGCCCCTCTCTAGGACATCCCTGAAGGACAGTGGTGAAAGGAAATCTTCCCAGTGGTCATATCTTTGAGCAACACACCTGGTGTTTAGTTTGCTTGGACGGGGAAATGGCCATAAATATGATTACATGTCAGTTCATGGGTGGTAGTCAGTGGTTTTGCTGGATGGTTAGGAATTTGGATGATTGGAGAATTGGTGACAAGGAAATTTGGGGAAGAGGTATATGGATAGACCTCTTTGAATGGAGGAAAAAAATCATGAAGATGTTTTTGTTTTATGTGAATGTTCACCAAAGGGTGACCTTAGCAGAGGAGGATTTTAATAAACAATTGGAGAGAATGACCCATTCTATGGATACCAGCCAGCCAGGAGGGCCTTGATGAGTGGAAGTCCATGTTGATGAGTTCAGGGATAACCTCCATTCCTGCCACCATGGCCACTTTGTTCATGAGCCCATTGAGTGAGGATGACAAAGGTGGCCATGAAAAGAGGCTGGCTGGTAGGAACTCTTAGATATACTTATCCTGAGTCTCAACCAATTGGAATCAAATTTGGCAAAGGAATAATTATATCCCAAATACTCAGCTAATGGTATGGGGATCATAACTATATAGTTAGTGTTTATGTTAAAAAGATTAGATCTGATATGTTCCTCACTCTTGTTCTAGTCTCAGATCCATGTGTTTGTTATGCCTCTTCCTGACTCAATTCACAAAGGTAAAACTGACTGATTATTTACTATGCATCATGCTTGAGATTTAGATAAATTGTTCCAAAGCTAAATTTATCATATCACTTATGATACAGAGTTTTAAAATAAGGAAGAAATTCTATGCTTCCAAGCGAACATTATTATATTCTAGATTCACTTCATTTTCTTGCTGTTAACCCACTGTCCCACCCCTTTTCCCGATATGCATATACATATCTAATTAACAATACATATGCTCATGTACTGAAGTGTAGCTGAGTGATTTGGCCTCAGCATTATTCTTGGAAAATAATTTTAGTGATATGTGATCACTATGTTAACGGGTATGTGGACTCTGAAGAAGGTTGGAACAATTAAGTTCAAACAATAGATAGATATGAAGTGTGTGTGTGTGTGTGTGTGTGTGTGTGTGTGGAGAGTGTGTGTATGTGTGTGTGTGTGTATACACACATATACATGTGAATATGTGTGTGTATATATATATATATGTGTGTGTGTGTAATATATATGTGTATGTATACATATGTATAGAGAGAGACAGAGAGAGAGAGAGAGAGAGACAGAGAGAGAGAATCTTCCATCATTCCCAAAGCTGTATGTGTTTTTATGTATCTTACAAATATTAGATTATTTAAAATAATGGTCTTAGTCATTGCAAGGGTTATAGAACTGTTTAAGATTCTAAAACCCACAATATACATATACATGTAAGTATGTGTGACATATATATATATATATATATATATATATATGCACACATATATGGAGAGATATAGGCATGTATATGTATACATATTCTTTCTCTCTCCTTCTCTCTCTCTCTCTCTCTCTCTCTCTCTCTATATATATATATATATATATATACTTCAATTATTTAATCTGTGAAAAGAGAGTTTGGTACCTAGTAAGTACATGATAAATGTTAGCTGATTTTATTAGCTATTGTGTAAAAATGTTTGGTTCAAGACCTTTAAATATTTTGATCAGTGTTCTATTGTCAGATTCTAGTTTGTTTCTCTCTTAAATATCATGTACACAAATACATTGAAGTATCCAGGTGTGGTCTGAAGAATCAGAAAAGGGCAGTTATATCACGTTCTCATTTTGAATTATACACACACACACACACACACACACACATTCTATAGCTTTATATATGTATCTAACTGTATATATCTGTATCTTTCCTTGTATTTATTACATACATGCATATGTTTATATGAATTTATGTTTATATATGTTTACATACATATACCTATGTTTACATCAAATAGAAGTATACATTTTTTAATATGAAATTTATTGTCAAATTGGTTTCTGTACAACACCCAGTGCTCCTCTCAACAGGTGCCCTCCTCAATGCCCATCACCCACTTTCCCCTCCCTCCCACGCCCCATCAACCCTCAGTTTATTCTCAGTCTTTAAGAGTCTCTTATGGTTTGCCTCCCTCCCTCCCTAACTTTTTTTTCCCCTTCCCCTCCCCCATGGTCTTCTGTCAAGTTTCTCAGGATCCACATAAGAGTGAAAACATGTGGTATCTGTCTTTCTCTGTATGACTTATTTCACTTAGCATCACACTCTCCAGTTCCATCCACGTTGCTATAAAAGGCCATATTTCATTCTTTCTCATTGCCAAGTAGTACTCCATTGTATATATAAACCACATCTTCTTTACCTATTCATCAGTTGATGGACAGTTGGGCTCTTTCCATAATTTGGCTATTGTTGATAGCACTACTATAACATTGGGGTACATGTGCCCCTATGAATAAACACTCCTGTATCACTTGGGTAAATTCCTAGCAGTGCTATTGCTGGGTCATAGGGTAGATCTATTTTTAATTTTTTGAGGAGCCTCCACACTGTTTTCCAGAGCGGCTGCACCAGTTTGCATTCCCACCAACAGTGCAAGAGGCTGCCCATTTCTCCACATCCTCTCCAGGATCTGTAGTCTCCTGATTTATTCCTTTTAGCCACTCTGACTGGCATGAGGTGATATCTGAGTGTGGTTTTGGTTTGTATTTCCCTGATGAGGAGTGACGTTAGCATCTTTTCACGTGCCTGTTGGCCATCTGGATGTCTTCTTTAGAGAAGTGTCTATTCATGTCTCCTGCCCATTTCTTCACTGGATTATTTGTTTTTCGGGTGTGGAGTTTGGTGAGTTCTTTATAGATTTTGGATACTAACCCTTTGATATGTCATTTACAAATATCTGTTCCCATTCCACTGGTTGCCTTTTAGTTTTGTTGACTGTTTCCTTTGCAGTTCAGAAGCTTTTTATCTTCATGAGGTCCCAATAGTTCATTTTTGCTTTTAATTCCCTTGCCTTTGGGGATGTATCAAGTAAGAAATTGCTGCGACTGAGGTCAGAGAGGTCTTTTCCTGCTTTCTCCTCTAGGGTTTTGATGGTTTCCTGTCTCACATTCAGGTCCTTCATCCATTTTGAGTTTATTTTTGTGAATGGTGTAAGAAAGTGGTCTAGTTTCATCCTTCTGCATGTTGCTGTCCAGTTCTCCCAGCACCATTTGTTAAAGAGACTGTCTTTTTTCCACTGGATATTCTTTCCTGCTTTGTCAGAGATTAGTTGGCCATACTTTTGTGGGTCCAATTCTGGAGTCTCTATTCTATTCCATTGGTCTATGTGTTTGTTTTTGTGTCAATACCATGCTGTCTTGATGATGACAGCTTTGTAGCAGAGGCTAAAGTCTGGGATTGTGATGCCTCCCGCTTTGGTCTTCTTCTTCAATATTACTTTGGCTATTCGGGGTCTTTTGTGGTTCCATACAAATTTTAGGATTGCTTGTTTTGGCTTCGAGAAGAATGCTGGTGCAATTTTGATTGGGATTGCATTGAATGTGTAGATTGATTTGGGTAGTATTGACATTTTGACAATATTTGTTCTTCCAATCCGTGAGCCCGAAATGTTTTTCCATTTCTTTGTGTATTCTTAAATTTCTATCATAAGCTTTCTATACTTTTCAGCATACACATCTTTTACATCTTTGGTCAGATTTATTCCTAGGTATTTTATGATTCTTGGTGCAATTGGGAATGGGATCAGTTTCTTTATTTGTCTTTCTGTTGCTTCATTATTAGTGTATAAGAATGCAACTGATTTCTGTACATTAATTTTGTATCCTGCGACTGCTGAATTCATGTATCTGTTCTAGCAGACTTTTGGTGGTGTCTGTTGGGTTTTCCATGTATAATATTATGTCATCTGCAAAAAGCAAAAGCTTGACTTCATCTTTGTCAATTTTGATGCCTTTGATTTCCTTTTGTTGTCTGATTGCTTTATATATAGCTTTATATATGTATCTAACTGTATATATCTATATATTTCCTTGTATTTATTACATATATGCATATGTTTACATACATATACATATGTTTACATCAAATAGAAGTATACACATATATATAAATATATATATGATGTGGCATGTAGCATTTTATTAAAAGACCTAGGAAGTCTATGGTACTCAGATTAAGAACCTTGGCTAATAGAGAGTGGGCACATCCTTTGAAGGGTGATGAAACTAGTCACTGAAGGTGTTCAAGTATCAGTGTGACCACTAATTGGTGAGGATACTATAGAGAAGAAATTTCACCATCCTGGATTCAGTGAAACTGCAATTTTTTATAAGGTATTACTGGAGTTTCCAGAGCTATTTCCAACATTCAAGCACATACCCAAACAAACAGTAGTAATGGAAAATCTTCATTTATTCAGTGTAAGAGTATACAGGTTAAACGAATAGTTTGTTTTGGGATTTCCAGGACCTATAGGTCCTCAAAGGTCATCCTTAATGGAGAAAGTTGTAGGTAATATTTCTGAAAGAAATTTAAGTGCCAGATTGAGAATCAGAACAAAACAAAACAAAACAAAATAAAACAAAACAACATTGACCAAGATTGCTTCCAATTCTGAGGCTGTATGATGAGAATTTATGGGGTGTTAAAAAAAGTTTGAGCAAAATGTTATTGATCACACTAATAAGAGTCATGCTTTATGTGAGACAAAGACAAAAAAATACAGATTGTGTATTATTGAGCCAAAACTACTTTTATAATATATGCATGAAAAATGATGCTGGTGATTATAATGATGATGATCAAGACAATTGAACATTTACTCCATCCCACATAGTATGATTAACATTTGCATATATAAGTTAAAAAAATTATGGCCTTAGATATTTTTAAGTCATTTGACCAAGATAGAGTAGACACATTGTAGAGAAGAAATTTAAACCTGGACAATCTACCCCAAAATGTGCATTCAAAAATACCGTGTTGACCACATTTAAAAAATCTATACAATTTTTATAAAAGGG
This sequence comes from Leopardus geoffroyi, assembly GCF_018350155.1. NCBI lineage: Eukaryota > Metazoa > Chordata > Mammalia > Carnivora > Felidae > Leopardus > Leopardus geoffroyi. Next base: position 78,455,510 of record NC_059342.1, read on the forward strand.
ATTTAACAGTGTGAGCAGAGGACAGGAGTCAAATAAAGTGGAATAAGGCATTTTTAAGCCATAAATATGTGATAATTAATTTGATATAATAGTCTAAAGCTTTTCATTGACTTTTATTATCTTGTTGAATTATTACACTCATTATAAATGAGAAAACATGATTATTTTACAGATGGGGAAACTGAGGTTAAGAGAAATAAAGTAACTATCAATGCTGATACTTGGTTAGTGGCAAAACCAAGACTTGCATTTATGTTTCAGGCTTTTTTTTTTTTTTTAAATCATGCCACAATGCTTCTCATAAATGGTATTGTGAATGTGATTTGATCATACTATGATAAATAACTTATTATTATAGAGCCCTCTATAACTCTCTTCATTTCCACTAAACATTACCTATGTAATGTTCAGAGATCCCATTTGTAAACTGTAGATAACAATACAGTTAATAGCATTAACTTGAAGGGGTTGTTGTAAGCAATTGCATAACACATGAACAATGCATTTTCATATATTGAGCATATATTCAGCATTTAATAAAGGTTAACTTTTATTGTTACCATTATTCTATTTTCAAAGATGAAATCAGAAGCAAGCATATAGGATTTAGGCAGCTGCTAAGAAAATCCACTTTAATGTTCCTTAGTCAAGGATTGGGGAAAACAAAATAAAACATAACACAATGAAAATTGATTTGGTTTGGGTACACACTCCATAGGATACCAGCACATAGAACCATAGTTATTGATTCAGAGGATCATGGACTTAGGGGATCATATATATTTTGGAATCAAAGACTCACAGACTCATAAGCCGTTAAGTTACAACTTCTCTCAATAGCTCAAAGAATCAACTCTTGAAATTACCAAGTTCCCACCGAATATAACTGGCAAAAGACCATCTTGTTTCTGCTTGAATATTTTCTTGACCAGAAATGGTTTATCTCTTGGGGCATCCAATTTCCTCCTGGATAGCTGTGAAAGCTAGGAAAGGCATGCATATATTAATCTAAAATATATCCTCTTGAGCCAACTCAACCCTGACCCTAGATCAATCTCTCAGGCCTATATAAGAGAAGACAAATCCATCTTCAAATGGTGAAGGAATGCATAGGGAACAAGAGCCTGCTCTTTTATCTTGGCTTTTAACCTATTAACATGGAACTGTGTTTTTCCTTCTGCCTGCTGTCTCCTTCATCTTTTGTCCACCTTTCCTTTCTCCCCTTATTCCTCCCTTTAAGCACTTGAGTCCTTAATTAGTACATGCTAACTAAGTCACTAGAACATAAGGGAAGATTGAAAATTTCAAGTTTTCCTTCACATTGTGCAGATGAGAATACTAAAGTCTAAAGAGTGAAGTGATTTGGTGCAAGGTCAAACAATGAGCTCAGCATGAAAATACACAGTCTAACTGGCGTAGATGAAAACGTGGTAGATGTGGTGTCCTGGGGACTATTTGTTTGCTGTTTGTTTTAACTTTAATGTCATATAATGAGACTACATTTACAATTATTAGACAGAAGGAACCCTAAAGAATGCTGTCTACTTTGTGACTTTCATTCCCAGGGAATACAAGGATGATTTTTCATTTTGTCTCTAAAAAAGCATGCATGGCAGAAGTTCCTTTCTTTTTTTTTCCCTCCTTGTCATTTTGTCCAGATCCCACATTCCATTGTAAATTCAGGGCATGATGCTGCCTTTTGCCTTTGGAAGGATGAAGTTAAAGAATGCAGTGAAGCAGTGATGCAGAGAGAGACTCTGGGGCCGGATGGAATGGTCTGTTCATAGGGGACCAGCAGGAAGATGGGCAAAGAAAAGAAGTGGACCTTTTTTAAAAGGAGAGATACTTATTAAAAATTCTGTCAGCAAGATACCTAAGGAGCTTCACTCTAGGGGAAAATGGAGAACTCACTTATGGAAGTCAATTCAACTTCATTACTGTTCCCAGTGGAGGCAGATGGAAGAATAAGACAGTGGAGGCAGATGGATAAGATTTATAAGAAAAATCTGGGAGGCAATGGTTGAAGTCATGAGACACAGGTTTTATCTTGCCTGTTGCACTGAAATATCTGAACAACCTTGGGCAAGCTATGTTCCTTCTCTATATCTAATTTTTCCCTGCATATGAAATGACTAGACAATATCAACCTCCATCATCAATTTTACCACCCCCTGATTCTAGATTTCCTGACCATTAGTGTATGTGAAGAAACCCTGAAATTGTAGAATTTGATCTCTCAGTTTAACAGCAAACTTCTGGGAAGTATTCCGGATATATTTGGGACCTGCCATTCTCCCAATTACCTGAGTGCAGAGATGCATGATGCTGCCTTTAGTCACTGACGGACATTAATCTTGTCAGCTCCCTTTTCTACAAGAATGACTGCTTTAATGGGAAACTCCAGCCACTGTCAACGTGCCTGGGGGTGTGAAGAAGGAAGGGTAGATGAATGGGAGGGTGTTATTAAAAAGGGAATGATGGATGAGGATATCAAGCTCCTGTATGCTGAGAGGGGGATGGGGTTGGCATGGAAGTTGGAGCATGGCTTGAAGTAGCCTGACCCATTGCCTCTGGAGAATGTTTTAAAATGCTCAGCAGAAAATTGAGGCTCCTTTGTTATACTTACCTTCATGCATACCACTCCATGCAATGAACGTTGTATAGTGTAATAGTTAAGAGTCCTGGTTATGCACTCAGTGTGGCTTTGGATCTTGTCTTTACTACTTTCAGACTGTACCACTCAATTGTTTCATATAAAAATTTGAGATAATAGAGCCTATTTGATGGAGTCATTGGGATAATTTGACAAGATAATGCCCACAGAGTGATTCGCACGGGGCCTGGTTCATACTAAGCCTCTATAAAGTTGGTTGTTACTGCCACACTTTAATCCTATGTTATTTACATGTTTCACTTACACTGTCCCATTTAATCCTCATGAAACTCTATGATGTAGTGTAGGAATCATCACTCTGCTGCACACAAGGAAACCGCAGTTCAGTGGTATTCGAAGTCAGATAGGTTCTAAAGTTGGGGCAAGAACAAAATGTTATTTGTCTCATAGGTCAACAAGTGAGTACACATATGTTGAGCACCAATAGTGTGCCATAGTCCGTTTTGTGCGTCAGGGCAGACTGTTAACCCTCAAGGCAGCTGGATGATATAGTCTTGCTTATATGAAGATAATTGAGGTTTAGGGAAAGCAAGATTTACTTAACAGTGCATGGCCAGTTAGGGAAAGAACCAAGGGTTTGAATAAGGTCCTGGAACACTAAGTCCAGTTTCCTTTCCATCTTAGCCTGAGTGCTTCCTTGATCATATAATTAATCTTTAATTATAAATAATGCATTAGAAGATGAAGACCTTATGGCTTAATAATGCATCCAAATGAGAGCTAGCATTTTTAGCAGTGATTCTAGAAGGTAATTTTCTCCAAAATTATTTGAAGATCAAGAATTGGTTAAACTAGTTGGTCTATGGAGACCTTATCAGAGAAAACAGCATAAGTATATGCTCATGACATATACCATGAGCTTTGAAGACAGACACATAGAGCTGAGATCATATTCCATGACATTTACCACTTTAATGTCGTAGAAAAAATTACCTTTTAAAGTTCAATTTTTTTCTTCTGTGAAAGAAAAACAATGCTACCTCTCAGGGGCACTGTGAGGATTACACACGTAATTGGAGGTAACAGTTCTTGTTCACTACCTGGTAGCTTTAACAAAGAAAAGTAGGCTTTACATCGAGCATTTGAACCTACTCAAATTCCTATGTGTATGTTTTGATTTATAGAACTATTTCCTATACAGATAGTTATGATCAACACTGAAAGAAATAAGGAAAAAATAATTTAAAAAATATATGTTGCTCTTCTACCACAAGTAACATATTGATTGACATTTTCCTTACACTGTGGAGAAGTTTCCATGAAGGTTCAGACTCTAGGAATAGGAGTGTAACATAGAAGGACATAGGATATATTACAAGGCACATGGTATACATGAAATTGAAGACTAGCTTTATCCCTGTGTACTTTCAAAAGGTAAAACGTTAACCTTGGACAGAAATTGTCCCAGGGGATATATAATTTTGATGCAACCTATGCACGAGATAAAGAACTTTTAGATTTCTCTTAACATCACTTATCACCCTCAATTAATTTTTGTTGAGTATTCCTAAGTAATGGGAATATAGGAGCATAATAATTTCAAAGGCCCATTGGTACTGCAGTGTCCAATAGAATTTTTGCTGATGATGACTTTCTGTGCTGTCCCGTACTGAATATAGTTTGTATAACTGAAAAATTAATTTTAGAATTTTTAAAAAAAATTTTTTTTTTAACGTTTATTTATTTTTGGGACAGAGAGAGACAGAGCATGAACGGGGGAGGGGCAGAGAGAGAGGGAGACACAGAATCGGAAACAGGCTCCAGGCTCTGAGCCATCAGCCCAGAGCCCGACGCGGGGCTCGAACTCACGGACTGCGAGATCGTGACCTGGCTGAAGTCGGACGCTTAACCCACTGCGCCACCCAGGCGCCCCATTTTAGAATTTTTTAAAAAGCATTCTTCTCAAAAAGTGTTTATTTATTTCGAGAGAGAGAGAAAGGGCACAATCGAGAGAGGGCAGAGAGAGATAGGGAGAAAGAGAATTCCAAGTAGTCTCCATGCTGTCAGCATAGAGTCCGATGGGGGGCCTAATCTCATGAACCATGAGATCATGACCTGAACCGAAATCAAGAGTTGGACGCTCAACTGCCTGAGCCACCCAAGCACCCTGACTTTAGCATTTTATTTAATTTTAGTTGATTTAACTCTAATAACTACACATGGCTAGTAGACATTGTTTTGGACAACACAGGTAGCAAGAAAAGGAAACTGTTCTCAGGTAACTTGGATTCTTCTTGACCACTGTGTGTGTGTGTGTGTGTGTGTGTGTGTGTGTGTGTGTGTGTGTACTCTTCCTGTAATATCTGCTCTGTCTCAGACTAAATATCCCTATTCATAGAATAAAAGGGTTTCACTAGTTCCAGGACTATATGCACACTGGTATTGAAGCCACCATGTCCTGTGCTCATGGCAGACATCACTAATTAAATCACCACACTTCCTTCCACTGAACCAGATGTGGCATTAATATCATCCTCCACATGATGTCCCAGAAAGCACTTGCCAGTAGATTATAATTGGCATGTGAGAAAGAGTTTGTTTGCTTTCTGTGCTAAAGAGCCTGTATAGTCTCTTCTAATTCCAAATTATTTGGTTGGGTCCAAATTTCCTTGCGTCTTATGAGGAATAGAATCTTATGTTAAAGGATATGGTTATTCTTGAAGCCAAGATGAAAATAATGATGATGATTCTATCATTTATGAATTTACCTAAATAGTTTTGAATCTGTTTCTACCATGTGATGGAAGGAAATCTGTCATTAGAATCAGAACAACTGAGTTCTAGTCCCAGCTCTTTTAGTTATTCGGTATGCAAAATCAGCAGCCATTCAGGGGATTGGGGCCTCAGTTCCTCCATCTGTAAAATATGGTGGATTAAATGGTCTACCATATCCATTACTTTAGCAATGAGTTAATGGTAGAAAAATACTTAACTAAGGGAAAAAATACTATTAATATCCTGGTGGTGAAGTATGGCTGCTTAGTGTGTTTAGGTAGAGTAGGTGGTCTTTGCCAAAGAGTACAGTTAATATTTATTTGGATTAAAATTGTGGCTGCTTTATTTTCAAAAGTCGATAGGGATAAGAAGGGTTATCTGTGATGACTCTTTAGGCACACACACACCCACACCCACATTCAAACAAATACTTGCTGACGCATATTTTACGTGAAGACTGTAGATATAAACATGAGATTAATGAAATGTGACAAGTGGAAGAGAACCAGGAAGTCATTTGTTATAGGTTGGACTTCCAGGAAACAAATACCAAGATGAAGATTAGCATGGACAAGGTTAATAAGAAAGTTGGTCTAATCAGCAGCTGTTGAAGAGAAGGAAAGGAAATAGGATTGAGATTGGGAAGAGGGAAGTCAACGTGTGATTCAATCTCAGTGGAACACCTTAGCCAACACTGCAGGCATTATGAAGATGATATGGTCTTCAGATGTGTCTTGAGCTGGAGCAAGAGATCCAGGCCTTCATATTCCCATGAATCAACCAGTTATTGGATGCTGGAATTTCCAGGAAGGGAGTACAGCCTAGGGGAAGAAACTATCTTTAGTTGAGGTAATTCCCAAGGGTAGCTTGAAGCTGAGGACTGTCTTCCATTCTCTAGAAGCTGGGAGAATAGTTCCTTACTCCTCAAAAGGCAGAGTTCTGAACAGCTCTTTGCAACACCCATCAAATTGTCTAATTCATCAGTGTTGTTTTTTGAAGTATGACAACGAAGCCTGAGCTATAAATTGGCCCATCTGTCAATAAAAAGAATTCTTGGGTATAGTAGGACTAGAATCCAAGACTTCATGCTTCCAAATAAGTGCTTATCCATCTACTCACCTTTCTTAACTTCACCTGACAGAGTGTTTAAAGTCAGCATAATTCTGGTCATGTGCCGTGAGTCTTCAGAGTTGATTGTACACTCAGCATGGTTAATTAATCACAACTTTACACAATTAGGTGGACCCAGATGATAAGACTCAGCTGACTGGGACCTCTGCCCACTGCTTGTCACTTAATCTCCTTACCTCTTATGGACGCTGTGGTTCATTTTCTTAAGCATTTATTCCAAATAGTTTCCCTATTCCACAACCACTGGTTCCTTTTAACCTGTCTGTTTCAGCAACCCCAGTCCAAAAAGGAAATAATAAATATTAACTTTAAAGAAAAAGGCTAGCATCCTCTCCCAGAATTTGTCTCATCCAATATGGTTATCACAAGAAGAAAGATTCAGAGCAGAGTTTTCAAACCTTGCCACTATTTGGGGCTGGATAATTCTTTTCTATGTAGAGCCGTCCTTTGTATTGTAGGATGTTTATTAGCATCCCTGGCCCCTATCAACTAGGAGACAAAAACACCTCCTCCAGTTGTGACTGCAAAAAAATATCTCCAGATTTCTAAATGTCTTCAGACATTACTAAATGTCTCCGGATATTACTAAATCCCTCTGGTTGAGAACCATTCCTACAGAAGTCTTCAGACTTAATACTTTCTGTTGCAAGGAAAGACCTGTCCTTCCTTTTCCAGTGCTTTCTATTCCTTTCGCTCCCACAGTCATTACCTCCTTCTGCCTCATGTATTTTATTTTATTTTTTTCAATATATGAAGTTTATTGTCAAATTGGTTTCCATACAACACCCAGTGCTCATCCCAAAAGGTGCCCTCCTCAATACCCATCACCCACCCTCCCCTCCCTCCCACCCCCCATCAACCCTCAGTTTGTTCTCAGTTTAAGAGTCTCTTATGCTTTGGCTCTTTTCCAATCCTGCCTCATGTATTTTAAAGAAAACATGTAAAAATATGTTTTTAAGAAAACGTCTTAACATCTTGAAGTTCCCTTTATTAACTTCCTTCGTCTCCTTTCCCCCCTCTTTTCCAGAGTTCAGTTTTATCTTGGATATATATGTTTTCTTCCTATATGTATTTTATATTTTTACTAGATATGTATGTAACAATGAATTGTGTGCTTAATATATTTTATAAGTGCTACTAAATTATATATACCACACTGAAAAATGCCTGTTTCTCATTCAACATTATATGCTGAGTTCCTTTTTCTGTAATGATGCATGTAGATCTGTTTTATTCATTTAAACACACTAAACTCTATTAATTCTTTTTCCTCTTTATGGGATTTAATTTGTTTTCCTTTTACACCTTTATAAGCAGTGCTGCAGTATATGTGTAATATGTATCTGTGTCTTTCTGATACAAGCAAAATAATTTCCATAAAGGATAATACCTAGGAATAAACCAGGTAGATGGGAAGATTGTACACCTTTACTATGCAACTACTCACCAGAGTGACCTAATCAATTCACACTGCCATTCAGTAGTGAATTGAAATGACCATATCCCCAATCTTAGGCAACATAAGTTAATGTCAATTGTAAAAAAAAAAATGGTTTTTTGCCTGAATGATGACTTATTATTTTTGTTTTTATTTTTATTTTTTTGTGCAATTCAATGGTCTTTATTTATCTTATTAATTTAATTTAACTTTATTTTATTTTTGTTTTTATCTTATTTTTTTATTCTCAAGTTAGTTAACATACAATATAGTTTTTGGCTTCAGGAGTAGAACCCAATGATTCATCTCTTACATTTGACACCCAGTGCTCATCCAGATAAGTGTGTTCCTTGATGCCTGTCACCCATTTAACACACTCCCCCTTCCACCCCCAACCCATCAACCCTCAGTTTGTTCTCTGTATTTAAGAGTCTCTTCTGGTTTGGGGTGCCTGGATGGCTCAGTCAGTTAAGTGTCTGACTTTGACTCAGGTCACGATCTTGCAGTTCTTGAGTTGGAGCCCTCGTTGGGCTCTGTGCTGACAGCTCAGAGCCTGTAGCCTGCTTCGGCTCTCTCTCTACCCCTCCCTCTCTGCCCCTCCCTCACTTGCACTCTGTCTATCTCTCAAAAATAAGTAAACATTAAGAAAAAAAGAGTCTCTTATGGTTTGCCTCCCTCTCTGTTTTTATCTTATTTTTTCCTCCCGTCCCCTATGTTCATCTGTTAAATTTCTCAAATTCCACATATGAGTGAAATAATATGATATCTTTCTCTGACTGTCTAATTTTGCTTAGCATAATATCCTCCAGTTCCATCCACGTTGTTGCAAATTGCAAGATTCCATTCTTTTTCACTGCTGAGTAGTATTCCACTATATATTTATACCACATCTTCTTAATCCCTTCATAAGTTGATAGATATTTAGGCTCTTTCCATAATTTGTCTGTTGTTTATAGCACTGCTATAAACATTGGGGTGCATGTGCCCTTTCAAATCACCATTTTTGTATCATTTAGATAAATTCCTCAGTGCAATTGCTTGTTCATAGGGAAGTTCTATTTTTAATTTTTTGAGGAACCTGCTCACTTTTCCAAAGTGGCTGCACCAGTTTGCATTCCCACCAACAGAGCAATAGGGTTCTCCTTCCTGCACATTCTTGCCAACATCTGTTGTTTCCTGAGTTGTTAATTTTAGCCATGCCAACCAAAGTGTGAGGTGGTATCTCATTGTAGTTTTCATTTGTATTTCCCTGATGATGAGTGATGTTGAGCATCTTTTCATATGTCTGTTGGCCATCTGGATGTCTTTTTTGGAAAAGTGTCTATTCATGTCTTCTGCCCATTTCTTCATTGGGTTATTTGCTTTTTGGGTGTGTTGAGTTGATAAGTTCTTTATAGATTTTGGACACTAACCCTTTATCCAATATATCATTTGCAAATATTTTCTCCCATTTCGTCAGTTGCCTTTTGGTTTTGTTGATTGTTTCCCTTGCTGTGCAGAAGCTTCTTATCTTGACGAGGTCCCAATAGTTCATTTTTGCTTTTATTTCACTTGCCTCCAGAGACACATCAAGTAAGAAGTTGCTGTGGCCAATGTCAAAGAGGTTGCTGCCTGTTTTTTTCCTGTAGGACTTTGATAGTTTCCTGTCCCACATTTAGGTTTTTCATCCATTTGGAATTTATTTTTGTGAATGGTGTAAGAAAGTGATCCAGTTTCATTCTTTTGCATGTTGCTGTCCAGTTCTCTCAGCACCATTTGCTCTGGAGACTTTTTTTCCATTGAATACTCTTTCCTGATTTGTCAAAGATTAGTTGGCCATTTATTTGTGGGTCCATTTCTGGGTTCTCTATTCTATACCATTGATCTATGTGTCTGTTTTTGTGCCAATACCATACTGTCTTGATGATTACAGCTTTGTAATACAGCTTCAAGTTTGGGATTGTGATGCCTCCAGCTTTGGTTTGCTTTTTCAATATTACTTTGGCTATTTGGGATCCTTTGTGATTTTTTTAAATTGAAGGCTAACATGTATAGAGTATAGGCATAAAGATCACTGATCATAGTGTATAGTTTAACAAGTTTTTATATTGATGTATAACTGTATAACCATCTGGTATCTTATTGCTGCCATAACATATTACCTCAAATTTAGTGACTTAAACAATACAAATTTATTATTTTGTCAGAAGTTCAAAACTGGCCTCACTAGACTAAGGTAAAGTTGTTGGCAGAACTTCATTCCTTTCTGGAGGCCTTAATAGAGAATCTGTTTCCTTGATTTTTACAGATTCTAGAAGCTGCTGTGTTCCTTGGGTCATGGCTTCCTTCTGTCTTCAAAGCCAGCAACATTTCTCTGGCACTATATCCATTGTCCTATCTCTTTCTCTGACTCTCTTCTGCTTCCTTTTCCATTTATAAGGACCTTTGTAGGTACCTTGGGCCCACCTGGATCATCCAGGATAATCTCCCTGTTTTAAAGTCAGCTTATTAGTGACTACAGTTTATTTATTTATTTTTGAGAGAGAGAGAAAGAGTAAGTGGGGCATGAGCAAAGAGAAAGGGGGATAGAGGATCCAAAGTGGGCTCTGTTCCGACAGCAGAGAGCTTGATGTGGGCCTCAAACTCAGAGACCATGAGATTATGACCTGAGCCAGAGGAAGACTCTTAACTGGCTGAGCCATACAGGCACCCCTGATTAGTGACTTTAAAAGTTAGTTCCAATTAGACCTTATTTCCATCTTTACTTTAATTCCCCTTTGCCATGTAACCTGACATATTCACAGGTTCTTGGGATTAGTATATAAATATCGTTTGGAGCCATAATTCTGCCTATCACAAGAAGTAGCTACTATTTTGATTTCTACCTTCATAAATCAGTTCTGTCTTCATTTTGATTTTTTTAAAGACACATGAAATCTACATTATGTATTCTTTTGTCTGTCTTTTTCCACTCAACATGTTTGGGATTTTATCTCTATTATGAATAGTTTGTTTTATTCTGTAATATTTCTTTATATACGTATTATCACACATCATTTATCCATTCTGCTGTCAATGAGCATTTGGATTGTTTAGAGATTTTGTCTAAATGAATAATGTACAAACATTTTTGAACAAGGATGTGTGAACACCTGCACTCATTTCTATAGAAAATGTGCCAGGGGCGCCTGGGTGGCGCAGTCGGTTAAGCGTCCGACTTCAGCCAGGTCACGATCTTGCGGTCCGTGAGTTCGAGCCCCGCGTCAGGCTCTGGGCTGATGGCTCAGAGCCTGGAGCCTGTTTCCGATTCTGTGTCTCCCTCTCTCTCTGCCCCTCCCCCGTTCATGCTCTGTCTCTCTCTGTCCCAAAAATAAATAAACGTTAAAAAATTAAAAAAAAAAAAAAAAAAAGAAAATGTGCCAAAGAGTGGGAGTACTTAGTTTTAAGGTAGACATTTATGTTTAACTTGAGCAGGAGCTGCTATGCAGTTTTCCAAGGTGGTTTTACCATTTTACACTTCCACCAGCAAGGTAAATAAGTTCCAGTTATTCTTCAGCCTAGCCCATTCATATTCCCCATCTTTTTTCAAATCAGCCATTATGCCTGATAAAGAGGTATCTTTCTGATCTAAAGAGGCATCCCATGATGGTTTAATTTGCATTGTCCTGATAGGTAATGATAATAAGTGACTTTCATGTTTATTGTCCTTTCACATATCTTCCTTGAGGTAGTGCTTGTTTAAGTTATTTATTTTTTAAATTGAATTTATAATTTCATTATTTATATATCAGACTTTGGGAGTTTGTTATATAACCTAGATATGCATCCTCCATCAGATACGTATATTGAAAATATTTACTTCTAGTCTGTGAATTGTCTTATTACTGCCTTATTGATACTGTCTAATAAACAGAAGTTTTTAATCTTAAAAAAAGTTCTTTCATCTTTAAAAAAATTAATTTTATGGTCATTGCTTTTTGAATCCCACTTAAGACCTTTTTGCTTACCTAATAATATTAATTTTAAAAAATCTACATATTCTTCTAGAAGCGTATGCCTTTCACATTTGGGCCTATGATGTATCTCAAATTAATTTTTATACATGATGTGAAGTAGAGGTAGGTTCATTATTTATGGACATCTAATTGTTCATATACCACTTTTTGGAAAGACCAGCTTTTCCAAATTGAATTGCAATGTGCCATATATTTTTTTTAAACCAATGACCTATATACTTGTGAGTATAATTTTTTAAAATATATTCTTTTGAGATAACATAATTGATTAATTTATAACATCAACTATATTGGTTTTTTTCTTGTGTTGGGAGTCTTGGTTTATGATTCTAATGATTTATAATTCTAATAAGATATTCCCCCTTTCATGGTGTGCATTCAAACCCAATTATTTTATATTTATGGAGAAGGGAGACCACAGAAATGTGACTTTGGGTTCTTTTCTGTCAATTTTTCTACAAATTTTAATAGACTTATTTTGTAGTTTCCTTAGTCTTATGATATTGATTTCCTAAAAGTAAAAAAAAAAAAAAAGTGACAGGTACTAACATTCACTGAGTATTCACTGTGTTCAAACACATAGTGTTCATGGTGAATCAGGGCTCCCTCAGCACAAGTTTACAATATAAATACACATGAATACTTAAGAGCCATCATTCCATTTACTTGTTTAAACAGTCCTACCACTATATTCCTCATTCTACCAATATTATCCTTATTTTAATGGTAAATGATGAGTCTCAGGAAGATAAACTTATTTCTCTAAGTTCCTAGAGCATTAAATGTTGGTAAATTATGTGTTTTAGTCATAGTACCTTAATTTTAGGTTTGGAAGAAGCCCTAAAGTCTACTCCATAGAGTCATTTTTAGTCATCCACACCATCTCAGGTGGTTAAGAGCTTAATGTCTGGTTAAGATAATTATGAATACTGGCTCTTTCAATTAGCTCTGGATCCTTTAGTAATATAGTACATAATATATCCTTTAGTACATAGCATTTTTGAATCTCAATTTCCTTATTGGTTTTAGTGAAAAAGAAAAAGAAAAACAACCTGGGGTGCCTCGGTGGCTCAGTCAGTTAAGTGTACGAGTCTTGAGTTCAGCTCAGGTCATGATCTCACAATTCATGGGATTGAACCCTGCTTTGGGCTCTAAGCTGACAGCGTGGAGCCTGCTTGGGATTCTCTCTCTATCCCTCTCTCTCTCTGCCCCCCCCCCACTTGTGAGTGTGCTCTCTCTCTCTCTCTCTCTCTCTCAAAATAAATAAATAAATAAATAAATAAATAAATAAATAAATGTTTAAAAAATAATAATACCTATGTCACAAGGTTACCTTGAGGATCAAATGAGATAATGCCAACTTCTCTCCTAACAGAGATCTGTATATAGTAAGTCCTATGTATATACTAGTGTTTATTTTTATTTCATCTTTGGAAAGCCCTAATTTAGAAAAAAAATTTTGAATTAGAGTTTGTAGGCTTTTATGCCTGTGGGAAATTCAGAGCACAGCAGTGTCCGTCCTTGACTTTTTGAAGCTAACCACTTGCTCTGTCTCAGTCTTCTTGTACCTACGGTTAACTTCCACTTTTTAAACTTCGAGTGTTATACTTTAAAGATGATTAGTTATTTGTGTTAAATAATTAATATTTTTGGGGCGCCTGGGTGGCGCAGTCGGTTAAGCGTCCGACTTCAGCCAGGTCACCATCTCGCGGTCCGTGAGTTCGAGCCTGCGTCAGGCTCTGGGCTGATGGCTCAGAGCCTGGAGCCTGTTTCCGATTCTGTGTCTCCCTGTCTCTCTGCCCCTCCCCCGTTCATGCTCTGTCTCTCTCTGTCCCAAAAATAAATAAACGTCGAAAAAAAAATTAAAAAAAAAATAATATTTTTTACATAAAACTCAAAGTGAATACCATAGATAGGTAACCAAAATATGTCTGTCCAATGAATGAATGAATGAATGAAGTCCCTATACCCGCTTGGTCATTATCATTTACTATCATATTGTCTCTCCATTTAATTTTAAGGCCACCATGTATTCTTTAGAGAATAATTGAGCTTTTGTCATTATAGATTATATAGATAACATCTACCACTTCACCCCATAAAGATCATATTGTATTTTTATACATGTTTTAAATGCATATAGTATCTCAGATAATCCTTACAGCCTTTCAATTATATTAGATATCATTATTTCCCCTGAAAGAGAAAGAAATTGCTACTTAGAAATGTTAAGTAGTTTAAGTGGGATCTGAACCCAGATATATTTGATTTTATAGTTTAGTTTCTTAAATACAGAACATTATTAACTCTAAGATGAATTGCCAGTGAGAAAGTAATTCTAGTCACCTCTTTTATGATTGTAATGGAGAAATGTTCTGTTCCCTTGACTGATTTTTCAGTTCTTTTAGAGTATTCCTTTTCTCTTTTCATTTCTCTCACCTGATACGTCCCTCTACACTCTTGACAGGTTGTTATTAGAAACATTTCTGCATATTAACTTGAATTAACTTACTTCTACCTCATAAACCAATGTGTGAGTGACAGGTCCTTCAATACACCTGGACACATGAGATGCATCTCATCTCCACCAGTTTATGTGGGTCTGTCATACTCCATCTCACTATATTCCCAGATCCTTCTTTTTTCCTTCTCTAGAGGCTGAATATCAACTCAGCCAGCACTTTCAAGACTGTCTTTGCCCCACCTCTGAAAAAAGTCATTGGCATAATCTCAAAGAGAACTCAAATGCATTATTACAAGTTGTAGTTGGATAATTCTGGGATAAATCTTCAAAGGAAGCAGACATCTGATGAAAAACAGTGACATGTGTTAGAAAGGGCACTGAGCCTGGAGTCGGGAGACCTTGATTTGCATGCATACAAGTTCAGCCTTCCTGCCACTGTTGCTTCTGGGTAAGTTGTGTCACCTCTCTGAGTCTCAGATTTCATACCTCTGAAATGAAATTACATATCGACTGAGGCAAATAAAGTGAAAGTATTCTATTTAAAAAAATCATACCAACAGGCAATTATTGTCGTGAGAGGTGAAAAAATACATGGTTGATATTTGGGGTAGATTATCATTCAATTTCTTCAGTAGGATTCAAGATGATTTTCTTATCTAATTAAGATTCATTTATTAATTCATAAATATTAATCAACTGATGAACTATAGAAGTAAAAAGTAATATACAAGATCAACCACTCATATATAAAAGTAATAATAAGAAAATATAATTAATGAAAGAATAGCACTTATAATTGTGATATGAGCATTGAAAGATATAAGAATAAATATAACAAGAAAAATAAGACATCCTAAAGTAATACTAGTAGCCGAAGAAGAAGAAAAAGAGGGATATATATGTATGTATGTATGTATGTATGTATGTATACATATATATATTTTTTCTTCTTGCATGAAAAGACACTATTTAAAAGCTGTCAAGTCATACCTAAATTTTAGAAACAGGCATTTATACTATAGATTCCAAACAAAATCTACTATAGATTCCAAACAAAATTGGGAAGACCTTAATAAAATTATTCAAAAATTTATTTGGAAGATTAAATATGCAATACTGATTCTGTTATCTTTTTAAAGAATATTAGAATAATTAGAAAGGAGTTATATCACATGAATATTAAAAGTATTTTAGAGCAACAATAAGAAAAATTATGTGTCTTTAGTATCACAATATGGACAGACAGAAAGAAAAAGGAACTTAAAAGTTATAAAACCAGACCCTAGTGTGTACTGTGATTTTGGAAATGCAGAAAGTATTCACATTATTGGTTTAAAAAGAAATAGAAAGAAATGTGTTATTCAGTATATGGTGATGCAGCTATGTCCTCCATTTGGAAGAAAAAAGTATATCTGTATAGGGGCATCATTAGGTCTTTTTTTGAATAGTAAGGCCTTACTATTACTAAAACCCCAAACATCTAGGCAAAGAATGAATGGATACCATAAGGTGAAAAGCTCCTGGAGATTACAGAAGCATAGGAGACATTCAAGTTCTAAACAGCCAGAATAAACTGATTGAACATATGATCAATATAGATTGAACATATGATCATTTATTGAATAATCCAGACAGAAAACAAATTAGTGGTGTGGAAAACAATCCAGACAGAAAAAAACTAGCCCCAGAGTGGAAAGTTATTCTGTGCCGTAATTCAAAATTATTTCTTTAATGTTTCACTCAAAAAAATCAGTCTATTCCATGAGCAACTTAACTTCTTGGAAGAACAAAGGTTGGCACTCTTTAAAAGAACCCTATGAAATCCAGCACTGTGTGATGTAAGGTTCATAGTGCCCTGTATGCATTGAAAAGTACTATTATGTCAAGAAACAAGAAAATGTGACACATTAAACTGGAAGAAGATCAGAAAATAGAAACACATATAGAAATAATTGAGTTAGCAGCCCAGGATTTTATAACCGCTACTATAAATCCATTTAATGTGCTCAATGACTTAAAGGACAATATGGACTAAATATTGCGGGAAATGGGAGGTATTAAAAAAAAAAGAACTAAATGGTAATTCTAAAGATGGAAAAGCAAATATAATTAAAAGAAAACACAATCCCTGATGAGATTAATAACAGATTAAATATTATGGGGAGGGGAAGACAAAATAAAATCAAAGAATTTGAATTCAGGGAATAGAAACCATCAAAACTTCAGTACAGAGGGCGCAGCAGGAAACACAAGAAAAAAAATGCACAGTGCTCAAGTCATTGGCTACTGTTGGAATGCCTCAAGCAGTCTAACACACAAGTCAAAATGAGAGAAAAGAAAGGTGCAGAAAAAACATTTGAAGAAATAATGGACGAAGGTTTTCAGAATTTTAGGAAAACTATAAACTGGCATATTCAAGATGCTCAGAAAACTTAAGAAGGGTTAGACACAAAGAAAACCATACCAAGGCAATCATAATGAAATTCCTAAAAGCCAACAATGAAGAGAAAATTCTTAAAATCAACCAGATAAAAAGACATATTACAAACACAAGAATACTTATGTTTGAAAGACTTCTCATCTGAAAATTTGCAATCTAGACCCTAATGAAATAGCACCTTTGAAGTGCTGAAAGAAAATACATATGTTGACAAAGAATTCAATACCCAGTGAAGACATCTCCCAAAATTAAGGTGAAATGCCTTTCAAACAAGGAAAACCGAGAGCATTTTATCATCAGCTAACCTTTTCTAAAAGAAATATTAAAGATGTTTTTTAGACAGAAGGAAAATGATAAGACAAAAACATGGGTTCACACAAAAGAAGGAAGCTTACCAGAAATAGGAAGTAAATTTACTCATATCTAAATGAGTAAATATTAGAAACAAACAAATTTGAGTTCTGTATTCTGGTAATGACAGAGTGCCTTGTGTAAGACTAAATGTCCATATGATAACAGTGATAAAAACTAGAAAAAAAAATGATTTCAGAACCCTAGAAAGCACTTACAAACAGGAAGAAACTGGACAGGATTTGTCTCTCAAAAAAGTGGGGCAGGAGTCTTAAAAAGCCAGAGACGAAATGAGACATTATATACATGAGAACAATAATAATAATGAAGGCTGGCATATAATCATACCAAAACCAAAAAAAAAAAAAAAAAAGGATGCTAAAATACAATGATGTGGAATCTTGAAAATGCTTACAGAGAGGCGCCTGGGTGGCTCAGTCGATTAAGCGTCCCACTTCAGCTCAGGTCATGATCTCAAGGTTCAGGGGTTCAAGTCCCATATCAGGTTCTGTGCTGACAGCTCAGAGCCTGGAGCCTGCTTTGAGTTCTGTGTCTCCCTCTCTCTGCCCTTCCCCTGCTCACTCTGTCTCTT
Organism: Leopardus geoffroyi; assembly: GCF_018350155.1. Taxonomy (NCBI): domain Eukaryota; kingdom Metazoa; phylum Chordata; class Mammalia; order Carnivora; family Felidae; genus Leopardus; species Leopardus geoffroyi. Next base: position 78,473,310 of record NC_059342.1, read on the forward strand.
TCCCAAAATAAATAAACATTTAAAAAATCAAAAAAAAAAAAAAAAAGAAAGAAAGAAAATGCTTAGAGAGAAAAAAGAGTACATAAAACACTGTCAACCTAGCATTCCGTGTATATATACATATAAATATATTTCACAAATGAAGACAAAATGAGGACATTTTCAGATAAACAACAAATATTCTTAATAGCAGATGCACACTACAACAAGTGCTGAAATTCTTCAGACTAAGGCATATAATGCAATATAGAAATTTGGATCTATAGGGAAAATTGAAAAGCATTAGAAATAGCAGATATGGGGGCGCCTGGGTGGCTCAGTCGGTTAAGCATCCGACTTCGGCTCAGGTCATGATCTCGCGGTCTGTGAGCTCGAGCCCTGCGTCGGGCTCTGTGCTGACAGCTCAGAGCCTGGAGCCTGTTTCAGATTCTGTGTCTCCCTCTCTCTGACCCTCCGCCATTCATGCTCTGTCTCTCTCTGTCTCAAAAATAAATAAACGTTAAAAAAAAATTAAAAAAAAAAAGAAATAGCAGATATGTAAGTCAATATAAAACTGTTTCTTAATTTCCTTTAAATCCAATTGACTAAAGTGAAAATAATGTGACAATAATAGCAAATGAAAGGAAGGAATCTTAAATGATATTATACTGGTATAAGTTACTGTATGTAAAGTCACATATAATTATTTCAAGTTAAACTGTGATAATGAAAATATAGTATCAAAATAAATCAATACAATTTATTATATATAATGTTATCTCTATTTATCTATCTAATCTATCTATATTTCCATATCCATATCTAAAAGAGGAGATAGATGGAATATTTAAAATATATAGTGGTTGCCACAGGCTAAGAGGAGATGAACATGGGGAATTATTGTTTAATGGGAACAGAGATTCAGCTTGGGACAATGAAATAAGTTCTGAAAGCAGATAGTAGTGATTGTTGCACAGAAATGTGAATGTACTTGAAGTCACTGGTCTATACACTTCAAATTATGGGATGGGGGAAAAACAGTGTAGTAAAGAACATAAAAGGAAAAGTGGTACATTTAAACATGAGCATAATAATTTGATTTTGTATTAAATATAAAAGATCTACACTCAAAACACAAGGCAACAATTGTTAGATTGGAAAATGCAAGAGAGAGTAATGCAACATCGAAAATCCCCAGCTAGGCTAAAGGTAAAGAAGAGAGAAAAATACAACTGCTCAAATGAGGAATTCTAGAGAAAACTTTACTACAAGTCCTACAGAAATTGTTAAAATGATAATGTAAATAATTTTAGTTACTTAATTTGACAAGTCCATCAAGACTCCAGAACTAACATGAGAATTGAAAGTAAACATTTTTTACAGGAACACATTTTTGTTTTTTTTTTTATTTATATAAAGGAAAAAAATTAATGACTAAAACGTATGCCATAAAGTTCCACATATAGATGGGTTCAATAATTATTTCTAATAGTCACTGTATCAGAAATTACACTAATATTACATATGCTCTTCCTTAAAGTAGAGAAAAATTGCTTCACAAGATCACTCTAAACCTTTTTGTAAAACCTGACATTAAAAAAAAAATCCATCCTAAAAATACATGTAAAAAATATTATCAAAATAACATTACACCTGGGACTTCTGGTTTCCAGTCTCTCATGTAAAAAGCTTGGAAGTTGTTACTCCATCCCAACAAATAAAAAGCTGAATAAACTGAAAAATCAAGAATTCTTCCATTTATAAAAGAAATGGGGTCACAGGGCAATAGCTACCCCCCACCCTCCCACCCCGCCAAACTGGAGAGACCAATGGATGAATACAGAGGATCACAACTTGCCAGAAAGGTAGAAAACTCCAGAAACCAGTGCTGGAGTAGGAAAACCTGAACTGTAACACTACTGCTTTTCAACATCACACTGGCAATTCTAGCCGATACAATGAGCCAATAAAGGAAATACGGTGTAACAGATTGGGAAGTAAGAAATAAATCTGTCTTTGTTCATAAATGACATGGTCATCTATGCAGAAAATGCAAAAAGATTTGACACAGAAAAAAAACTACTGGAACTAATAAATGATTATAGCAAGGTTGCAGAATACGAAGCTAACATATAGACATCATTTGCTTTCCTATATATCACCAACGAACAAGTGGAATTTGAAATTAGAAACGTAATAACATTTATATTATCACACCAAAGAATTAAATACTTTGGTATAAATACAACAAAACATGTTCAATGTCTATATGAGGAACACTGTAAGACTGATGACATAAATCAAAGAAGACCTAAATAAATGGAGAGATATTCCATACTCATGGATTGGAAGATTCAATATCATCAAGCTGTCAGTTATTTCCAACTTGATCTGTAGATTCAACAAAATCCCAGTCTAAATCCCAGCACATTATTTTGTGGATATTGACAAACTGATTCTAAGGCTTATATGGAGAAGCAAAATACCCAGAATAACCAACTCAATATTGAAAGAGAACAAAGTTGGGGGACTAGGTACTCAACTTCAAGACTTACTGTCGAGCTGCAATAATCAAGAGAGTGTGGTTTTGGAAAAAAATAATAAAGAGATAAAGGGAACAGAATAGAGAGCCCCCAAATGGACTCATATATAGCCAACTGATCTTTGATAAAGGAGCAAAGGCAATACAATGAAACACAGTCTTTTCCACAGATGGTACTGGAACAATTGGACATCCGCATGGAAAAAGATGAATCTACATGTAGACCTTACACAAAAATTAACTCAAAATATATCACAGACCTAAATGTAAAAACAGAACTATACACCTCTGAGAAAATGACATGGGAGAAAATCCATATGATCTAGGATTTGGCAGTGATATTTTAATACAGCACCAAAGGCATGCTCCATGAATCAAAGAATTGGAGAAACTGGGAAGATGGTGGAGTAGGAAGACCCTAAGCTCGCTTGTCCCATGGATACAGCTATGTAACACTCACATCAGTGTAAATAACCCAGAAAATGACCCAAAGACTACCAAAACAAACTCTAGAGCTAAAGGAAGAGAAGAGGCTACATTGAAGAAATTATAAAGGATGAAGATGCAGTTTTGGAGGAAAATGGGCCATGGCCTTCCAAGGTGGGGAGGGAGCTAGTGGCATGGTGAAGGGACAAATAGCCAGCAGAGAGACAGGAAGGAGGGAGCAGTTTGAAAAATGCCAGGAGCAGATGGGAGGGAGAGTTATTTACTCATCTCAGAGCATGGCCCGGAGAGACAGGGGTCATGGGGACATCCCTTCGGGAACAAAACAGCTGGTAGGAACCATTTCCCTCCCTTCCAGTGCGGTGTCCACACTCACTACCTAACCTGCTTACAATAAGCCTCACCCCCACCCAACTTCCATTGATCCCCCTTTCCCGGTCATGCTTGCCTCAGTTTCAGTCACTGTGGGCTTCCTCCCCCAGAAGACCCACACAAACCCCACCAACATATCATCTCCTGACACACATGTTTTATAGGCCCTCAGTTCCAGTGATAGCAGCAGGGTCAGCAGGTCTCATTTCACAAGCAGACCAACACACACCTTGTGAAATTGCATCCCACCTGGCTGGGGGCCAAACACTTCTCACAACAAAGAGAAAGCCTCTGCAGATAACCAGACTGAAGAAAAAACAACCAGGACTCAACATCGGAACACACGCAACACACATAAGAAACACTACCTGAAGCACAAGGGACACTGCACTCAAGGCACTATAGGACCTCTTCTTAATAAAGCCAGGAGATGTAGCTGACATTCCTAATACACAGAAATAGACACAAAAAGGTAGACAAAATGAGGAGACAGAGGAATATATATTAAATGAAAGGATAGACAAAACCACAGCCACAGTCCTAAGTGAAATGGATATAAATAATATGCTGAATAGAGAATTTAAAGTAATTATCATAAAGATACTCAATAGATTTGAGAAAAGAGTGGAGGACATCAGTGAGACCCTTAACAAAGAAACAAAAAAGAACCAGTTAGAGCTGAAGAACACAATAAATGAAATAAAAAAACAACCACCTGATGGAAAAAATAACAGGCTAGAAGAAGCAGAGGAATGAATTAATGACCTGGAAGATAGAGTAATGGAAAGTAATCAAGCTGAACAATTGAGAGAAAGAAGAATTAGGCAAAATGGGAATAGACAGGGTACTCAGTAACTCCATCAAGCATAATAACATTCCCATTATAGGAATCCCAGAAAAAGAAGTGAGAGAAAAGGAGGCACAGAATTTATGTGAAGAAATAATAGCTGAAAATTTGTCTAATCTGGGGAAGGAAACAGATATCCAGATCTAGAAGGCACAGAGGTATCCCAACACAATCAATCCAAGGAGATCCCCACCAAGATACATAGTAATTAAAATGTCAAAAATTAGTGCTAAAGAAAAAAAATTTAAAGCAGTAAAAGAAGACAGTTATGTACAAGGGAGACTCCATAAGGTTATGAGAAGATTTTTCAGAAGAAATCGTGCAGGCCAAAAGGGAGTAGCATGATAAATTCAAAGGCTGAAAGGAGAAAATCTGCAGCCAAGAACACTCTATCCAGCAAGGCTATCACTCAGGAGAGATAAAAATTCCCCAGACAATCAAAAGTTAAAGGAATCATGACCACTAAACCAGCACTACAAGAAATGTTAAAGGAGACTCTCTGAGTGGAAAGGAAAGACCATAAGCAAGAGTCAAGAAAGTAGAAAGCACAAAAGCAGTAAAAATAAGTATATCTGTAAAAATTAGTCAAGTGACTCACAAAATAATGCAAAATATGACACCAGATATCTAAAATGTGGGGAGGAAAGGAATAAAGCATGAGTTCAAACTTAAGCAACCATAAGTTTAATGTAGGCTGCTGTATGTAGAAGATGTTATATACAAACCTAACGGTAACCACAAATCAAAACCAGTAATAGATAATGCAAAAAATAAAGTGAAAGTAATCCAAGTTTATCACTAAAGAAAGCCAACAAACCATGAAAGAAAACAAGAGAAGAAAGAATCAGAGAAAAACTTCAAAAATAACCACACAAGTAACAAAATGGCAATAAATACATAGCTGTCAATAATTACTTTGAGTGTAAATGGACTAAACACTCTAATCAAAAGACACAAGGTGGTAGAGTGGATTAAAAAAAAAAAACAAGATCGATTTTTATGCTGCCTACAAGAGACTCATTTCAGACCTAAAAATACCTGCATATTGAAAATTAGGAGCTAGAGAAATATTTCTCATGCACATAGATGTAAAAATAAAGCTAGGGTAACAATACTTACATCCAACAAATAGATTTTAAAACAAAGACTGTGACAAGATACAAGAAAAGGACACTAAATAATAACAAAGGGGACAATCCAACAAGATATGACAGTTGTAAATATTTTTACACCTAATGTGGAAGAACCCAAATACATAAAACTGTTAACAGTAAACATAAAGGAACCAATCAGTAGTAATGCAATAATAATAGTAGAGGACATTAACACCACACTTACATCAATGGATAGATCCAAACAAAATCAACAAGGTAACAGTGGTTTTGAATGACACACTGGATCAGATGGATTTAACAGATATATTAATACCATTCCATCCTAAAACAACAGATTACACATTCTTTTCAAGTTCACATGGAACATTCCCCAGAATAGACCACATATTGGGCCACAAGACAAGTCTCAACAAAATCAGAAAGAGTGAAGTCATACCATGTATCTTTTCTGACCACAACACTATGAAACTGGAAATCAACCATAAGAAAAAACCTGGAAAGAGCACAAATACATGGAGGTTAAATAACATGCTACTAAACAATGAATGGGTCAACCAAGAAATCAAAGAAGATATCAGAAGTTACATGGAGAGAAATGAAAATGAAAACACAACAGTCCAAAATCCTTGGGATGCAACAAAAGCAATTCTAAGAGGAAAGTTTCTAGCAATACACGTTTATCTCAAGAAGCAAGAAAAATCTCAAACAACCTAATCTTATGCCTAAAGGAGGTAGAAAAAGGAGAACAAACAAAACCCAAAAGCATCAGACAGAAGGAAATAATAAAGATTATAGCAGAAATAAATGATATATAAACTAAAAAAAAAAAGGTAATTAAAACCAGGAGCTGTTTCTTTGAGAAGATCAACAACATTGATAGACCTTTAGCCAGACTCTTACAAATAAAGAGAGAGAGGGGGAGGGAGAGAGAACTCGAATAAGAAAAATTATAAATGAAAAAGGAGAAATAACAACCAACACTACAGAATTACAAACAACTGTAAGAGAATATTATGAAAAATTATATGCCAACAAATTGGACACCTAGAAGAAATAAATACTAGAAACATATAACCTACCAAACCAAAGCAGGAAGAAATATAAAAATTGAACAGACTGATTAGCAGTAATGAAATTGAATCACTAATCAAAAAACTCCCAACAAACAAAACTCTGAGACTAGATGGCTTCACAGGTGAATTCTACCAAACATTTAAAGAAAAGTTAATGTCTATTCTCAAACTATTCCAAAGATGGAAGAGGAAGGAAAACTAACAAATTCATTCTATGAGGCCAGTAATACCCTAATACAAAAGCTAGATGAAAAGACACCACAGTAAAAGTCAACTAGAGGCCAATATCTCTGCTAAAATAGATGAAAAAATCCTCAAGAAAATACCTACCAAATTGAATCCAATAACACATTAAAATAGTCATTCACCTCGATCAAGTGGTATTTATTCCTGGAATGTAAGGGTCGTTCAATATTTGCAAAACAGTCAGCATGATACACCACATCAGTAAGAGAAAGGATAACCGTAGGATCATTTCAATAGAAGCAGAGGATACACTTGACAAATTACAACATCCATTCGTAATAAAGACCCTCAACAAAGTAGGTGAAGAGGGAACATACCTCAGCACACCTCAGCCCACAGACAACATCATACGTAATAGAGAAAAACTAAGCTTTTCCCCACGATCAAGAACAAGATAAGGATGTCTACTCTCATCACTTTTATTCAATATAGTGTTAGAAGTCCCAGTCACAGCAATCAGACAAGAGAAGAGAAGGGAATAAAAGGCATCCATAGTGGTAAGGAAGAAGTAAAACTTTCATTATTTATGGATGACATGATACAATATATAGAAAACCCTAAAGACTCCACCAAAACAACTACTAGATATGATAAATGAATTCAGTAAAGTCACAGGATAGAAAATTAATTTACTGAAATCTGTTGCATTTCTATGCACTAATAATGAAGCCAGAAAAAGAGAAATTAATAAAACAATGCAATTTACAATTGCACCAAAAATAATAAATACCTAGGAATAAACTCAACCAAAGAGGTGAAAGATTTATACACTGAAAACTATATAACAGTGATTAATGAAATTGAAGATGACACAAACAAATGGAAAGACATTCCATGTTCATGGATTAAAAGAACAAATGTTAAAATATCTATACTGCCCAAAGGAATCTACAGATTTAATGTAATGTCTATCAAAATACCAACAGCATTTTTCACAGAACTAGAACAATCAATACTAAAATTTGTATGGAACCCCTCATAGCCAGAACAAACTTGAAATAGAATAACAAAGCTGGAGATATCACAATTCCAGACTTCAAGTTATATTACAAAGCTATAATAATCAAAACAATATGGTACTGGCACAAAAATAGATACATAGATCCACAGACCATAATAGAAAGCCCAGAAATCAACCCACAATTATATGGTCAGTTAATCTTTGACAAAGGAAGCAAGAATATACAATGGAAGAAGACAGTCTCTTCAACATATGGTGTTGGAAAAATTAGAGAGCTACATGCAAAGGAATGGAAATGGACCACTTTCTTTCACCATAAACTCAAAATGGATCAGAGACCTAAATGTAAGACCTGAAACCACAGAAATCCTAGAGGAGAACATAGGCAGTAATTTATGTGACATTGGCTGTAACAGTATCTTTCTAGATATGTCTCTTGAGACAAGGGAAATAAAAGCAAAAATAGACCATGGGGGCTACATCAAAATAACAATAAAGGGTTAGTATATGAAATATATAAAGAAGTAATACAACTCAACACCATAAAAACAAATAATCCATTTTGAAAAATGGGCACAAGACATGAATAGACATTTCTCCAAAGAAGACATACAGATGGCCAACATACACATGAAAAGATGCTCAACATCATTCATCACCATGGAAATGGAAATCAAAACCACAATGAAATATCACCTCACACCTGTCAGAATGACTGAAGTCAAAAAATGCAAGAAATAACTGTTGGCGAGGATGTGGAGAAAAAGGAACCCTTGTGCACTGTTGGTTGGGAATGCAAACTTGTGTAGCCACTGTGAAAAACAGTATGGAGGTCCTCACAAAATTAAAAATAGAACTACCCAAGATCCAGGAGTTGCACTACTGGGTATTTGTCCAAAGAATATGAAAACACTAATTCAAAAAAACAAAAAACAAAAACAAAAACAAAAAAAAAAAACCCAGGCATCCCTGTGTGTTGCAGCATTATTTACAATAGCCAAATTATGGAAGGAGTCTAGGTGTCCATTGAAAGATGAATGGATAAAGAAGATTTAGTGTGTGTGTATATATATATAATGGAATATTATTCAGCTATAAAAAAGGATAAAATTTTGCCATTTGCAACAACAGGGATGGAGCAAGAGTGTAAAATACTAAGAGAAATAAGCCAGTCAGAGAGACAAATACCATATGATTTCACTCATATGTGGAATTTTAGAAAGAAAACAAATCAAAGGAGAAAAAGAGATAGACAAACCAAATATCAGACTTGGGCTGGGAAGATGGGTTAGGGGTTAGGTGAAACATATATAGGGGATTAAGAGTACGCTTATACTGAATGAGTACTGAGTAATACAAAGAATTGTTGAATCAATATGGTGTATACCTAAAAGTAATATAATGCTGTATATTAACTACAATGGAATTACAGTTAACAAAGAAATGGACCAAAGACATTAACAGATACCTCAGCCAAAAAGATGGACAGATGGCAAGCAAGTAAGCATACAAAAATGTGCTCCACAGCAGATGTCATTAGTGAAACACAAATTAGAACAAGTACACACCTATCAGAATGACCAAAATCCAGGACCCTGAAAATACCAGGTGCCAGTAAGGACGTAGAATAATAGACGTTTCATTGATTGCTGGTGGGAATGCAAAATGGTACAGCCACTTTGGAAGACAGTTTGATGATTTCTTATAAAACAAAACATACTCTTTCCATATGACCCAGCAATCATGCTCCTTGGTATTTGCCTAAAGGGGTTGAAAACTTTTGTTCACATTAGAACTTGCATACAGACGTTCATATCAGGTTTATTTTTTAATTCTCAAAACTTGGAAACAAGGAAGATATTCAGGTGAGTGGATAAATAAATTGTAGTACATCCAGGCAATGGGATATTATCCAGTACTAAAGGAAAATGAGCTATCAAACCATGAAAAGGCAGGAGGATCTTAAATGCATATTGTTAAGTGAAGCAAACCAATCTGAAAAGGCTATATACTGTATGATTCCAACTATATGACATTCCCTTAAAGGCAAAACTGTAATATAGTAAAGACAGTGGTTGCCAGGTGTTACAGCAAGGGAGGGATAAATAGGCAGAATACAGCGGATTTTTCTGGCTGTGAAACTACACTGAACGATGCTCTAATGATGGATACATGTCATTATACATTTGTCTAAACTCATAGAATGTACAACACCAAGAGTGAATCATGTCAGCTGTGGACTTTGAGTGACAATGATGTGTCAATGTAGGTTCATCAACTAACAAATGTACCACTCTGGTGGGAGATTTTTATAATGGGGAGGCCATACATGTGTGAGGGCAATGGGGATATGGGAAATCTCTTAACCTTAAGCTCAATTTTGCTGTGAGCCTAAAACTAGCCTAAAAAACAAAGTCGGTTAAAAATATCATCAAACCTAACCTAATGATATATAAAAAAGATAACACATCGTGACCAGGTGGAGTTTCCCTAGGAATATGTCTGTTTCAATATATAAAAATGAATCTGTGGAATTTATCACATCAAAAGAAAGGAAAAGAAAAAAAAGTGCATATCTTTATCTCATGAATGCAGGAAAAATCATCTGGCAAAATTTAAGGAGAACTTACGATTATAATAACAATTTTAACTAAAATAGAAATAAAAAAATATTTCAGCTGGATTGTTAAAATCAAAGTGGTAACATCATACTTAATGGTTAAGTGTTATATACACCCTCCAAGAGTTTGGGAGCATGTCAAAAATATCTGTTTTCACCACTTCTATTTAAACTTGTGTTGGAGATCTTTTGCAGTGACTTCAGGCATGGAAAAGAAATAAAAGGCATAAAACTTAGAAAGAAAACATGGAAGTACTTTTGTTCACTGAGAATATGATATTAACATAGAAAATTTTAAGGAATTTATGAATAAACTGCCAGAACTAATATGTGAATTAGACAATTTTGCAGCATACGAGTTCATCGTACAAAAGGTTGCATTTCTAAACACTAGCAACAAATCATTGGGGAAGTGAATTTTAAAATATTACTTATAATTAGCATCAAAATATAATTAGGAATCACTAAATTCTACTCATGAAACCAATATTACACTATATTTTCACTAACTAGAATTTAAATAAAAACTTGAAATAAAAAAAGAATAAGTGTAATGAAAACTGGGGAAGACCTTTACAGTGAAAATCAAAACACACTGCATAAAGAAATAATGAACAACCTAATAAATGAAGAGATACATCATAATAATTAATTTTAAAACATAATGTTCTTAAACATCCAATCTCTGTCAGTAGATCCATAGAATCACTACCCTACCAGTCACATTTCCAGTAGTTCTGTAGAAACTGACAAGATCATTCTAAAAATTAGAAAGACAACCTGGTATAGCCAACACAGTCTTGAAGAACATATTTGTAGGATTTATTTTAAGATTTACTATACACCTACAGTAATTAAGATACTGTCTTATTAGGAATAGATAAATGAATTTATAGAACAGAGGGGAGCGTCTAGACATAATCTGCCTGATTTTGGTCAGTTGATTTTTTTAGGAATACTAAGCATCAAAGTCATGTAGATAATTCAGTAGGAAAACACAATTTCTTTTGAAAAATTGGAACCAGAATCATAATATATCAATACAGAAAAAAATGAGCCTTGACTCCTACAACATACCACACACACAATATTATTTTGACATAAATCATAAAGCTAAGTACAAAATCTGAAACTATAAAACTTCTAGAGAATAAAAAAGAGAGTATCTTCCTGATCTTGGGTAGGCAAATATTTCCTGGGAATCAAAAGCATTAATCAAAAAAGATACATTGAATTTCATTAAATTAAATCCTGTTGGGTCTTAAAAGATATCATTTTTAAAAATAAAAGTACAAGCCACAAGCTGGAAAAAATATGCATTTTAGAGGACCTATAGTCACAATACATAAATAATTCCTTTAGCTCAGTAATAAGATGTAAATAATCCAATAAAATAGGCACAAGACTTTATGAATTAAGAAATGAAGTGAAAATATGCTCAGCCACACCCCTGAGATACCACTACGCACCCATTAAGATGGCTAAATTCAAAATGACTACTACTGAATGTAGATGGTGATGTAGCATTACTGGACTTCTGTTATCGATGGAAAGCAAAATGGTCCAACACTCGGGAAAATGGTTTTGAACAATCCAAATTGAAAATTTGGGGAAAAATTTTGAGTTTCTGGTAAAGTTAAAAATTTATCCAGTGGTTCCACTACTTGACATCTTACCAAGATAGATGAAAACGTACATCTACAAAAATATGTATATTAGAATATCCATAGCTTTATTCCTAAGTAGAAAAAGACTCAGAGCAACCCAATGCCTATTAACGAGAACAAATTCTAATATACTCATGCAATGGAATAGGACACAGCAATGGAATAGAACAAACTAATGATGCATGCAAAAAAAAAAAAAAAATGGGAAAATCTCAAAAACATTATGCTGAATCAAAAAAATAAAAGTCAGATACCAAAAATATACATGCTCCACTATACCATAAGTTATGAACTTAAAGAGTAGACAAACTTGGGATGCTTGGATGGTTCAGTCAGTTAAGTGTCTGACTCTTGGTTTTGGCTCAGGTCACGATTGCACCGTTTGTGATTCAAGCCCCGCCTTAGGCTCTGTGCTGACAGCACGGAGGCTGCTTGGGATTCTCTCCCGCTCTTGCTCTGCATCTCTCTCACTGGTACATGCTCTCTCTGTCTGTCTGTCTCTTAAAATAAATAAACTTAAAAAAAAAAGAGTAGACAAACTTTTCTATGATAATGGAAATCATGACTCCAAGGGAATTCCAAAGGAATAGGAAGGAATTTTCACAGTAATGGTAGCAGGGAATTCCAAAGGAATAGGAAGGAATTTTCACAGTAATGGTAGCAAGGGACTATATTTTTCTCAAAATCTATTGAATTGTATATTTGTTCATTTTATGTAAAATTTACATCAATATAATAAAAGACAAAAATTATATTATTTAATGTTTTCTTAAGGACAGAAAGAGCCAAGATTATATTTCTCACAAGTCTTCCTACAATCTCCTTTAGAAAAGGTCAATTAGAAAAGGTCTAATAAACCCTTCCATATTTATCAGGCTAGAAGATGTCCACCCATGATAATCTTTCCTGTTTCCCAAAGTTCAACTATTTCAGTAACCCCATACAGTATGAATTCAACCATAGCTATGGTACTTGATATGACTCTGGATTGAATTTTGAATATACCAGCTTTATTATTCGGGGGAACAATGATTGAGTCTGAAAACAAATGTGATATATGATGATTATTAGAAATTATTTTTATTTTATTGTATATGACAACAATATTCAGGGTTTATAGAGAATGTTCTTTTTAAGAAATGTATTCTAAAATATTATTGGTGAAATGGAATAATATTATATTTATTGTATATTAACACATTTAAGCAAAATCATACAAATTAAATATGACAAAATATTAATTATCAAATCTTACTGGTGGCTATAAAGACATTGGTTGTACTTTCCTCCCTGATTTTTTATAGGTAAGATGAAAAACAAAATAAAATTCAAAAATTAAAAGAAAAGGTATCTTTTATCTCAACCTATTCTAATTATTGTATGTCCTTTCTTCCCCCCACAAAAGGCAAGTTGGACCGAGGATCATAACAGCAAGCCCCTCCCCCAGAATGTATGTCCTTTGGAACTAGCTTATATAAATGCTTCAGTAATCCATTTCTTTCAAAATTCAAAGTACCATCAATGAAATTTTAAAATTCCCATTTTTATATATGATACTGGGTTTCCCTTTTTACCGTCACCTCTAGGAAACTCAAATGTAAGCATTATGTATCATTTCAGTACCTTCACCTCAGCTCACTGTTCTTCATGGAGACAAATATTAGAATCATTCTGAAATTTCTAAATTTTTCTTTCCTTCAATGATTCTGAATATAATTCTCAGAAAAGGGATGTTCTTTCCTTGATAGAAGAACATGTATCTTCAGAAAATTACTTCTCAAGTGACTCTAGTATTCCAGTTCCATTTTCTCCCTGGTTCCTGGTCAAGAACTTCATAAGTTTTATATAAATTTTCTGGACCTGTATCCCTTATTTGCTGGCTCATATTTATTTCCTTTTGAAATTTGATTTTATTAAGTGTAGGTTTCTACTGCGAGCTGCCCCACTTCTTTGTAGAAATGAATGATATAATGAAGGAATACATGAATCAGTAATTCAGTGAGTCAGTGAATGAATGATTGAGTGAGCAGGTCTATGATTCTTATATTTCTTCTTGAGCTCTAAAAGAGTGTTATCCCTCCTATCAAAATGAAGAATTTTGACCAGCATAGTTAACAGATGAAAACTATGTGAAATGATAATCACTATTCTAAGTTAGCTTTATTTTATACCACATAGAGCCAACAGTATCAGACTCAGAAAATCATTTCTCCTAGATGATGTAATACTTCTGTCCTGGTTTTCCTTGTCATTGGTTTCTCTATTTCCCTGATGAAACTTTTTTCTGGTTTCTGCTACAGTGAGAGCTGCCTTCTTCACTAGGGTTTCTGTGTTCATCTGAAGGGTACATAGATTCTTTTTTCTCCCTGAAGGTGTTTAATGGCAGGCTAATGCTGGGCAGTCTTTCATTTGTAATCAGTATTACAATCAGGAAGCTTCAGCCTGACCACTGCCATGAGCTCCACTGCATTGATCATCCCCTTCAAAGCCAGTGATCAGGAACAGTGCCATTTCTCAGGAACAACCAAAATATCCTTTAAGTGTATTTGAAATACACCAGAGATGAAGCTATTGGCCGATGAATAAGAATTTTTATTTACTGTGATCTTCTCTGTAGCAGGACGGATGAATTTACGTTTTGCATTTCTTCCTCCCAAATAAAGCTTCAGACAAGGCATTTGGCAGATGGTGACAGTCTGAGAATTTCCTTGTGGAGTGCAAAGAGCACACATGATTTGGTGGTGTTACAAGGTAGACTTACTCAATGTAGTGGAAGAAACAGTATCTTGCTAAGACTCCCTGATGGATTAATTTGGACCAAGATCATTCCAATAGATAACGATGGTCCAAGAGTCTACCCAGATCCTCCCAAAGGAGGCAGAGAAGAGTGGCAATTGAAAGCACTTGTTTTGAAGTCAGATGAACTTATATCTAAATCCTGATTTTGTCAGTAGAACCTTTCTAAAGATAGATCCCTTTTCCTCTTTGAATTCCAGGTCATAAGAACCTAATAAATAAGAACCCAACGCATCGTAATAGTGGCAGTAGTAATAATTAATAATATACAGTGATACATTAACAATTGGTAATAAGTAGTTAATAGTAACAATTCTAATAATACAATTCTTGAGTTCATTTTGGTCACATTGATACGAAATGAATTTCATCTTCACTCTGTATTCATATATCTATAGTCTAGAGAGATAAAGCATGTGATATCTGCCTTCTAAAGCAATTGGGGATTAAATGAGATAATGCGTGTGAAACTCAGTACAGTGCTTGACAACTGTATCTATGGTCCATAACTATAACACATTTTGGCAAATGTTAACCTCAAAAAGATACTCAAATAATGTGGCTTGGGGAATCAGAGGGCAAACAATAGCTTCCCACTTAAACAATTAAAGGGGTAAGAGGGATATGATATGCACAGTGGACGAAGAAGGGAAGAAGTAGACATTATATTTAGAGATGCAGGTTGAAGGGAGTTAGTGTTGCATTGATGAGCAGCAGTAGCATGCAGGCGTTTTCATGGCAGAGACTAGCAATTTAAAGGACAGAACCCCCAAGTTTAAGAATGCCCTTATTTTATACTTGAATAGGTATTTGAAGTTCACAAGGATTTTTCACACTTATTTTCTCATCGAGTACTCACAAGTTGAACAAATTTACTGTCCCCATTTTCAGATGAAGAAAGTAAGACCTGTGACCTTGAGGACTTTGTTCAAGTTTACCAGACTCAACGTGACAGAGTCATGCTTTCACCTTCCAGTACAGTGCTGGTCCAGTGTATTTCCTTGAAACAGAGCTGCTCTCCTGAAGCATGCTAACTAGAAATGACAGCCAGCATTGATATGAATCTTATAGTGATGGCAGGATACCAGCACATGATGGTATCTCCAAAATGAAATATTAGCTGAGCCATGGGCTTTCTGTTTAAGGGCTGCCTGGAACCACAGGCAATACAGAGAATGAAAACAGCGAATTGAAAACAAATTCCATACCTCTTGCACGAGTTTGCAAAAGCTATCTACACATGGGGAGTGAGTAATAAGTGTTCTACTGTCTGTTAGCAATGATGGGCCTGAACACTAAGTGGTAGACACTCCATTTCACTTTGAAATCAACTTTAATTTGCATTTAGAGCCAACTTTCATACATTTCATGCTTTGAATTAACCTGTGGACACACATCTATGGGTAATTTTTGCATTACGCCTTTATGGGAACCTCAGTTTATCCTTTAATAACAATAAGATTGGATTGCATATTCTTTAAAGCTTTTTCCTTCTGTGCTGGTTACATTCTAGGTCCTTGTCATTACAATATAATTAAATTTTCTAGCCTGGGATACTATTTTTTTTTTTTTAATGACTGAACTGAGATCTCTTTGCCTTTTGAAAAATTAGTTCAAAATGCCTTGCCACATACCATGGAAATTGAAAGTCCTTGCCAGGTTTTCTGCAAATTCCTAAGGAAGCTAGAGTATGAAACAAGAAATAACTTTGCTCTTATGGCCATTAAGACAGCCTGATTAAGTTTATGACTTACCTTGCCACCCCGCATTTTCAGATTCTGGTTCATCCTGCACTATCACAGACTAAAAATAATACAGCCATTTTTTTTTCAAACTCTACCACCAAAAGCCATTGGCCCAAAGTATTTCCCTTTTTTTCAATGATTCTATTTATGTTATTCTTGCATCATGATGGTACATGTTAAGGGCCTCACTTTCACCTAGGCCTCACCCCCAAGAAATTTGCCAGGCACATTTATTTAAAAAAAAAAAATCCCAACCCTTAGGGAAGTTCTGCAGCAAATTTTAAAGATATTAACATTTCCCTTCACTACAAATCCATTTGGTACTTAACAAGAAGCATGGACTCTGACAGCTGGTTGTTGAACAGATAAAACTTTCTGTGAACATTTTCCATGTCATTAAGTGTTCTTCCACAGCATAATTTTTAATGGCCATGGAGCATTTAAACATATGCCTGCCCTATAATTTATTTAACTGATCCTTGATTGTTGGACAATTGGGTTGTTTTTCAAAACTCATGTATTTTAGAGCTTTACTATATTTTAAATTTGACAAGTGATAGGAGAAAAAAATGCCATTCCAGAGTTGTTGTATGGATATACATTTCTCTTTGTTTACTTGTAAATAAATGCAAACACTTTCCTCATCGATTGATTATTTAAATTTTACCTTTCCATCCCATCAGACAATCGTGTTGGCTCTGGTGCCGAAATATGTACTCAGTCTCTCTATTTCATTCCCATTCCACTGCTTTCACCTTGATCTAAACAACTATTTCACGTGAGCTGCTGAAATCACCTTCTAACCCGGCTGTCTGCACCCATAGTTGTCTTCCTGCAAGGGATTCTCTTCTCAAAAGACAAATCAGATAATGCTCACTCCTGCTTAATACAGTTGATTGGCTCCCCATTCCACTTAGAACACAATCCAGACTCTGTACCACAGCCTTCAAGGTTCTAAGTGGTGTGGACCCCCCCAACTCTCTCATCTCTGACCCATATTTATTGCTCAACCCCTTCATTCCCTATCCTTCTGCCACACTAGCTGTCTTTCTGTTAAAGAAAAAAAATAATGACAATGCCAAGGTCACCCCTGATTTAGTGCCTTTATACTTGCTTACCTCTCCATCTGGATTGTGATTTCCACCCCCATTCCCAGGTCTTCATGGGGCTGGCTTTGTCTTATCTTTTGGATCTCTACTCAAGCACTGTCTTCTCACAGAGAAATTTCTCTAACCACCTGACCAGAATTAGCCTTTTTCACCTCTTGGGAGCTAAGATCAACATGGGCAAAGCTGCTAAGATGTACATGTTTCTTTGTGCTTTCTTAGGATGGTGAGCAAAGGAGGAGAGGGTAGTAATGAGAGATTGGGCTAGGCAACAACTCAGAGGCCAGATAATAGAGAGTCTTACAGATCAGCTAAATAGCTTGCATTTTATTCTTTGAGAATCTGGGTAGTGTTCTTCAGACCTCCATATAGTTTCATTCAACCATCATTTATTATTTTATAAATAATTTTTTAAAGCATACTGTCAACTAAGCACTGATAAATACTAGGGATGTAAAGTTACCTTTGACTTGAAGGGGGTTTCAGTTATAATTCAGAACCTAAAATACTCAATATCCCCAAGCACATGTTAGAATCCTGAACCACATGTTCTCCCAACCCCCTGTAGATTGTGATCCATTAAGGAGACATCTCCTAAGTGAAACAGTTAAGATACATCATATTTGTATGCCTGAAAGCCTCCTAACCTAAGAAGTTCTGCTTCTCTCACATCTCACATCTTAATAACTCCCCTAGCCGTCTTTTAGCTAAACCCAGCAAATGAGTATGCTGAAGTCCTTGGCCAAGATAAAAGTCTCACCCAAAGATCCCATAGACACAAACTTCAACTTTCTCACCCAAAGTCTCCTTCCACCTGTAGCCAGTGGTAGAAAGAGGTGGGGAATTACTGAGGGGAGAGCTGTCAGGTTTCATCTTTGTCCTTCTGATAGGGGAAGAGGCCTTGCACATCAATGAACATGCCGTCTGATTGACTGTATTTCTACTCTGGGTGTCCCGGAGATGGAAGGTGTCAGTTTCCATCTCTTTGATTCATCACTGCAGCATGTTTGAGAGGAGATACGGGGCCTCATCACATTTCTTTCCCATCTCTTTTAATTATATTCAACAGAGGAAGACAAGTCTTACCTCCCCATAAGCAAGATGCTTTCACCATTATGATACTGTTTGCTTGCTCTTCTGGTTTGGGGGCAAAGCTCAGTTCTGTCATTTTTGACCCATCAAGGTTAAGTAGAATTTTTTTGTTTTTGTTGTTTCTAACAGACATTGGAACAATATAACTTGGAAAATCTATACATATGTCTCAGTAGCTAGCTGCTGGTTACCTTGGTTACTTCCTAAAGCTAATATTAATTAATTCTTTCATTGAATGCACTCCTTACTTAAGCATGTATTCTAGAGAAGATATTCTCAAAATTTTTTATGCCATGAACATCTTTGATAGTCTAGTTAAGCCTATGGAATCCTTCTGTAAGAGATTAAAGATGGCCGCAGTTTTTTGCCACTTCTTCAAACATGACCAGGGGAATATGTTGCCTTCCCTACCATCTGAGTTTGCCTTAAGGGCTCATGAGTAACCAAGACGAAGGAGGTGAAATGACACTTCATGGTATGAAAAGCCAGGTCAGAAGTCTTGTTTCTTTTGCTTTGATCTCACAGGCTATTCTCTTACTGAATACTAACTCTAGAGATGCTTCTGTTTCCCAACTCACCCATTAAGATGTGAGAGGCCCATGGGTCTGGGTGAGGTAGATGGGTAGGCCACCCAATTTGAACTCCCAACCATCTTGGGTATCTAGCTCAGCTTAACCTGATGATGTCTGCAACCCCAACTAACACTGAACTGTAACCACCTAAGAGATCACATACTGTGTCTGCTTACCCAGACCCTTCTCAAATTCCTGATCCACAAAATCATGAGAAAATAAAATGGCTATTGTAAATTGACAAATTTTAGGATTACTTGTTACTCAGCAGTTGCTAACCAGAATACCTTCTTAGAGTAATCTTTCTTTTTACATGCATGAAATAAAACTCATAATTTTATTAAAAAACTAATTATATCAAAATTGTTATACTTCTTTAGAAATTTGATTTTGAATAGTTAAACCTACTTATTGTTAAGTCCTTAACAAGAACTTGTAGTAGATCTATAGCTATTCTAATTTTGAGTCAGTGCTGAGCAAAAAATGAAAGTATAAACTATCTGCTAAAATTTTAATCATATGTAAAAATATGTAATTTCTAATGGTGAAAAAATTGTAGGTATTATTAAACTCACTGTCTGCTGCCGAATGGAAGGGCTTACTAAGTTCCATTAGACTTTAGTGAAAGTAAATATTTTTCCATACATATTTCCTGATCTCTTGGGGTATCTTTGAATATGAGATTAAGAAACACTTCTCTAGATTTTTCCCTTTCAGGTGTTTTTTATACACTTCTTTCCAACTGGAATAAACTTCCTCCTATGAATATTCAAAAATCAATCCATTATTTAAGAACTCAAACATTTAAAAACTGAAATATTACTTCCTCCACCAAGTTTTTGTTAACTCCACACTACCTCCAGTTCTAATCATTCCTCTGAACTTATAAATGATATTTGATCATTTATGTCTATTTATATACAAGCTGTATGTTCCTTAATAGAGCCAAAATCTTAAGGAAAGGATAAATGTCTTGTGAATATGTGTCTCCAAAACAAGCAGATTCTGTCTCTCAGAAACTAGTAAAAAATATTATGCTTAATAGGTCCACAATAAAATTATTTCAGATTAATCAGTAAGTCTAAAACTGGCTAATCACCTAGAGAATGTTTAAAAAGCACCTGTTCTAACCCAATCTGCTGAATCAGAGTAACTGGGGATGGGCCCAGGGTTCTGTATGTTAGTAAGCATGCTCCTACTCCCCCAAGTAATTCTTGTGTCTGCAGCCTGGCACCAGCCTGACTTTCAAAACCAATGGACAAAATAATAACAATAATAATAATAATAATAATAATAATAAAATCAAATAAGATCCTCTTGTCTGAGCATTAATAACTCTTCCTGATTGGCACTCAGCTGACTTGCTCTACCTTATCCACACTAGATTCCTGGACATGCCTTAGGCAAAGCTCTGGCCATCTCTTCAGTGTTTTAATGAGCATTAGGATCACTTCTCAGCTCATATTGATTTTTCTGTGAGGGCCAGAGGCATGAGCTGCCATGTCTGTGTTAGGTGACCCTGCTCCTCTGCCCACAGATTATTTGTCCAGTTACTTGAGCCAAGTAGACCAATCAGAAGCATTCTCTTGGAGAACCTGACGTGGAAATAAAGGAAGAAAGACAGTCTTTTCCGGGTAGTGAGAAAGTGTGAGGGTTAGGGGTTCCTGCTGAGTAGAGGAAGGGCATACACAAAAAAAGTATAAAGCAGATGTACAGAGAGAACAGAGTAAACCTTCTGATGGTGATCAATTTCCAAGTTTTAATTGTCCCTGAGGTGGTCTGCTTTCTACCCTTTCCCTGGTCACTTGGCATATCCTCCACCATTCTTACATTCTCTTTTTTGCCTGAAGTAGTTTAAGTTGGCTCCTGTCTCTGGGGACCAAAAGTATCCCTATATTCAAATCTTCCCTTTCCCCCACACCTCAATTCCAAGGCATGGCTCCTTAAAATACCCCTCCCTCTTCTCCCTTGCTTGGTGGCCCAGTCTGTTCTAACAGCTTGAGCCCACACTGAAATCTAGCCTTCCTGATCTTCCCTAGCATTGATCATCTGTACCACACAAACTGGCAGCCTTATTTATTATCCCGTTCTGTATCTTGCAGTGACTCATTATTGTTTCAAATTCAACATGATATTTTTTTAGGTATTACTTAACTATATACCATTTTATACCTGGAAAGAACATTAGAGATTTCTAATCCAACCCCCTCATTTGTACAGAAGAAGATGGCACTAAGAGAGAAGTGACATGCCTGAAGTCACATAACAGTTCTCAAACTAAGTTCTGTATGGACACAACAGCCATGAATAAAAAAGTTCTCATGGTGAAACTAGTTTACAAAGAGGTGCATCATTCACATTTTTAACAGATAATGTTGCACATAAGCATAGCAAAAGTTTCTGGGAAATACCGCAGAAAAAGAAGAGCTGTTTAAATTGTTTGAACCCAATTTTCTGAAAATTTAAGTACAAAAGTCTTGTCTTACCCAACATTTACTGACTTGCTGTTGAGCTAGTGTTCTTTACAATATACTTTGGCAACCTTTCTCTTGACTTTTCTTGTTGTCCCAACCTAACAACATCTCAAGGACTCTTACCATTCTCTCCTGTCACGGTCAGATGAGTAAGACTGTAACCTTTCTCCAATTTTTTTTTTCTTAATTTAGAAGACTTAAGCTTTTTTATTTTCAAGACTATAACTTTCTTTTTTATTGATGTATAATTGACATATAACATTATATTAGTTTCAGGTATATACTTTACATGGTTTTATATATATATAGTAAAATTTAAAATAGATGGGTATATAGTAAAATAATCACCATGCTAAGTCTAGTTAGCATCCATCATCATACATGTTTCCAATTTTTTTCTAATTATGAGAACTTTTAAGATCTACTCTCTTAGCAACCTGCAAATATACAAAAAAGTATTGTTAACTGTAGTCACCATGCTGTATATTCCTTCCCAGGATTTATTTATTTATTTTATAACTAGAAGTATGTAGCTTTTGACCACCTTTCCCCATTCCCCTTACCCCCTGCCTTTGCCAATCACCCATCTGTTCCCTGTATCTATGGGTTTGTTTATTTTTTTGTTTTTATTTTTAGATTCCACATGTAAGTGTGATTATGGCTTTTTTTTCTCTGACTAATTTCATTTATGCCCTCAAAGTCCATCTATGTTGTCACAAATAGCAGAATTTCCTTTTTTTATTGTTGAGTAATATTCCATTGTATGTATATATGTGTGTATGTATATACACACACACATATATATACACTACATTTAACTTTCTTTTCTACAAAAATATGATATCTAATCTGTATTTATTTATTTTTTTTTAATTTTTTTTTCAACGTTTATTTATTTTTGGGACAGAGAGAGACAGAGCATGAACGGGGGAGGGGCAGCGAGAGAGGGAGACACAGAATCGGAAACAGGCTCCAGGCTCTGAGCCATCAGCCCAGAGCCTGACGTGGGGCTCAAACTCCCAGACCGTGAGATCGTGACCTGGCTGAAGTCGGACGCTTAACCGACTGCACCACCCAGGCGCCCCTCTAATCTGTATTTAAAATACAGCCACTCCAAATCCATAATCAAATTCTGAGAGAAACAGTCTGTCTTTCTCCCTCTGGTCTAGTGGTGGGACAGGGATAAACTTTTGGCTTCTGGATTAGAGATTTGACTCACAGCTTAGAGCATAAATCATGCACAGAATCTTAAAACTGAAAGAAATCTTTGAAATAATGTAAGCATCTTTATCTCACAGAAGCAGAGATTGAGATTCAGGATAGAGAGGTGACGTTTTCAAGCTCACATAGAAATTATTGCTTAGAGTCAAGATCTAAAGATGGGCTTTCAGCTTCCCTTTTCTGTATCCTTTCAACTAAATTCTGTCACCTCCACCAAGGTCTGAAGGTGGATTATTTGGGTTCTCCCTCTACCTTTCCTCTTCCCCTTTCTCTTGTTCCTCTCCCACCTCCCCTTTCTTCTCTTCCTCTGTTTCCCTCCTCCTCCTCCTCTTCCTTCCCCTCCATCTTTTCTCCCCACTCCTCCTCTTCCTTCTCCTTCTTCTATTGCTTTTAGGTGCCCAAAACCCCCATTATATATTGAGCAAATTTAAAATTTCTCTGGCATTAAGAAAATCTCCATACAATTACAAAGCGATAGAGTATTGATTCTTCAATATTTTTGCTTCCCAGACCTCCATATGAATGCAGTAAGCCTATAGCCAGAAAGAGTGCCTATATGCACATACCAGTCGAGCTCTACACACTTTCAGGGGTTCCTTAAGAGCACTGTAAATCTCAAACATGCAATATACACCAGTGCCTCCTTTCTTTTGTATACTAACTACTTGAGAATCTTGTGAAGATGAATATATTGTAATTCAGTAGGCCTGAGGTGAGGCTTGAGGATCTACATCACTAAAATCCCCAGATGATGCCAAAATCCACAGTCTACACTTTTAGTTATAACGTTATATATAGACCCAGGGCACCTGGGTGGCTCAGTCAGTTGAGCTTTGGACTTCGGCTCAGGTCATGATTTTCCAGTTTGTAAGTTCAAGCCCCATATCAAGCTTGCTGCTATCAGTCCATCCCCCACTTCAGATCCTGTCCCCCTTTCTCTGCCCCTCCCCCACTGTGCTCTCTGAAAAATAAATAAACATTAAAAAAAAGAGAGACCCAAATCACCATTTGCCTTTGCCTGCATGCACACTCATTCTCCCTCAAAAAAAAAAAAAAGAAAGAAAGAAAGAAATAAAGAAGAATTAATAACAATTACAATAACTTTGCAAGGTAAGGAGATGGAATGTATTTAAATTTAAATAACTTTAATCCACCTAACCATGTGATCTCCACCCAGAAAGGAATATCAAGATGAGTGGTCAAAGTAATGACCTACAATGGTAAATCTAGTACGTTGTAGAACTAGATTGTCAGACTCTCATGTACTACATGACTTATACTACATGGTTTACATGGTTAGAAAGTCTCTCTCTCTCTAACACACACACACACATGCATATGTGTATGTACATATGTATATATACACTTTACATGTAAAGGAAGATAAAGGCAATCATGTAAAGCATTGCTAAAAGCTTTGCAATGACAAGGAAATAAAACTACAAATTTCTTTAGTGCTGATTTTTCCTAATTTTGTGTTCATACTGATTGAAGTTGAGACTCTAGATTTGTAGGAGCTTGGTTCTGCCACATATTTGGTATATTTTCTTTGACAAGTTACTTAACAGGGCCTCAGATTGTATTTTTGTTAAATAATTGAGTTACACTTATTGAGACAGAAAATTCAGATTTTATTTTTTCAGAACGCTTGTGTATCTTGGACTCATAGATGAAACAGAACAAATTGGGAAAACATCACTCTCATTATGGTTCAAATCCTTGATAATTCCCTCTCCTTCCTCTCCTTCTGCCTTTTTTTTCCCCGCCCGTCACTTGCTTTGTGGGAAGATGAGATCTGAGCCCCCTCAATATGCCTGCTTTTACTTGTGGAGACGTGCAGTCACACCAAGTAAAGCACTTAAATAGTCCAGAAGCATGAGGGGAGTTGATTTATGGTCTATGAAATCCTACACATTCTCATTCTTCCTTACAATCAGGTTAATCTCCAGTCTGGGATGGGAAAGCACCATCACAGTCTTTAAAAGGGACAACTTTGCTTTTTCCAAGACCTTATCAATTTGGCTAGATTAATAAAGAGTATGCATAGGTATTATCAGTTTGGGTTCAATATGGGAGAAACATGTAATTTTGGGTGTTGATGGTGTTTACTTTGGAAACATCTAGAGAAGTTGTGTCTTGCTTGATGTGTAAACCATTAAGGTGAATACAATTATAATGATGAAAAAATGGACCTTACTCCTATCGGTGCCCACAAGAACATCACTTTTATGATCCTTATAGATAATAATGATAGCCAATACTTATTGGTTATTTACTCTGGCTAATTCACTAGGCTTAAAGCATACTGTATTATCTCCTGTAACACTCCATGGTAGCCTAATATGATAGGTACTAGTATAAATATCATTTTTAGACTAGGAAATTGAGAGTTAGGATAAGTAAGAGGTAGTGAGGGTAAAGTAAGAGACCAATTTAAGCTATATGCCTACAAATATTGTAACCTTGCATGTTCTGCCTCAATCATACTTAATCATATAGTTCTTCATGTTAGAGCATATGTATTCAGTCATTTTATAATTCAGTTGATGCATAATTTGGTCTGTCAAAGTTTCTGTGCATGCCACAAACAGATATAATCTTACCGGGCACTTAAGAGTCAAGAAATTCAATCCAGGTGTGATAGATTGTTTGCAAAAAGAGTCATTATTTCTCTTCCCATCCCTTTGCTAGGTGATTTTGCAGCATTTTCTATCAAGAAATGGAGTCTCTTTGCACTTGCCTGGATTTTGAGCTAGCTTTGTGACGTTGTGTGGGCAGTCAATGTACCAGAAATGTATTGCACCATTTCTGAGCCTAAGCATCAAGAGACCTTGCACACTTTCATTCTCTCTTAGTCCTCTGCCTCTACCCTGTGAACAACCTGGACTAGCCTGTGGGATGAGAGTCATGTGGCTCAGTCACCCCTGTAACAGTCAGCCACTATCAAACATGTGCACAAGGCCCTAGACCAGTCCCTGTCTAACTGCCAGCTGACCATAGACACATGAGCATACCTTGCTAAAATCAATCAAGTTTATCTAGATCAACAGAACCAGAGCCAATCAATTAATACACTCATGAACAATATTAAATGGAGGTTGGTTAACTCATTTTCCTAGAGTGGCTTATTATGTAACAATAGGTAAGTTCAACATCAGGAAAGAAATAGCAAAAATACAAATTCTCTCCCTTTGTTGCCTGTTTACTGTAGCTTTTGCATCCTTCTTTCCTTCCTTCCTTCCTTCCTTCCTTCCTTCCTTCCTTCCTTCCATAATCATCTGACAAATGCCTAGTCTGAGTCTGTATCTGAAATAAGCCAAGCCCGAAGTATTAATTAGGGGCTTTAAAATATAGTTTATTATAATAAGGCATCTGTTTACCGTAGAATCAGCTAAAGAGAACAGGACACAGTGGTGCTTTCTTTAGAATAAAGCACTTTTGTCATCTGGCATTAAAAAGCAGTCACTGAATTGATCAAATCTTGGCTGTTCTGACCAAAGCCTTTCTCCCCAACTTGATACCTGGGATTCTTCTTCTTTTGTTCATCTATAATTTGGTTCATTTTGCTGCATCCCTTGCACATTTCCCAGTACCTATTTCTGTCCTCTTAGACTTAGATCAATACAGCTAACTTTTTTCTTTTTTTTACTTCTCTTTCATTTGACCCACTTCTTTCTGTCCCAATTCTTAATTCAGAATCTCCCTGTGACCTGCCTTATCCTACTCAAATGCCTCAGTTTACCCTTAGACAAAGTTCTAACATGATGAATGGCACACCTCTCACCCACTTGCCAGAATACTTTCCTTGCAGTGTCTCTGAGGCATAAAATACTAAAAATGATGATAGGGAAGAACTTGGCAGATATAAAAGAGCTATAAATATACATGCTAACTCATAAATCAATACCAATAATAAATTGCATTCAAGTGCTATTTAATTCTTGGTGATCATCCATAAAGATATAAAAAGTTCATCCCCAACACCCTTTCTGTGGTTACCCTCGGAGCACCTGCATGCAGTTGACTATGCCATTCCTCATCATTCTGTTTACTGTCTTCCTGATGGTCTGCTTTAGTTTGATTCATCTCCTCCTGGAAGTACTTCACTATGGGATCTCATTTTCGGATGGCATAAAGGAGAGGCTGCTTTTCCTCCTACGTCCAGTTAGGGATCTTGTCCATCAAAAATTTGTGCTAGCAGAGAGCATCTTCTTATTTCCTGGTCTCGGTGAATTCCTCACTCCCGAGAGCCTGTGGTTGGTTCTGGTTGGACTTTAGCAGGAAGTGGCTCATCCCCTGATACCTGCCCTGCACCCTACTCACTCCCACTCCAGTGTCCCTCTTCTTCCCAACACCACCTTCTCGGTTCATAATTAGACTCTGCAACCTCCGGGCCCCTTCCACAGGGTGATGAGCTGCTAATAATACAGCTCTGCAGGAGTACGTTCAACTTCTATTTCTGTTATTTTTTTTTTAACACCAGTTTCAGATGAACAAAGCAGTTAAACAAAGGGGGAGAGAGAAAGTGCTGTGACTGCGGAGACGGAACATCATGGCACACTTTGTTCATTTTAATTACACAAAGTCATCATTTAGCAGGAGCCCAAGGATGCTGCTCAGGAAGAGCTTTCACAGATCTCTCTTCTTTTGATATTTTCCATTTAAAGCCTCTTCCAATGACCCTGAACATAAATATCTTTATTGTAATCCTGAAACGCCCTACATCTCTTATGTTGCCCATGAAACAGACGCCACGGCTTTTATGGTGTGGGGAAGGCTGGACATAATTGGACCATTCTGCTAATGAGACTTACTTCCCTCACTCCGCTGTCCCTCTCATAGCACTGAAGACAGACCTCTTAAAACAGAAGTGAGGGTGGGGCAGGAGGAGGGCTGTGTGGAGGACTCCCACCTAAACTAAGGGTTCTTAGACATAAGAAGTAGATAAACAAAGCCAGAGCACATGTGTGAGGAGAAAAAACAAAACTCTTGCTTGTGTGAAAATCTAAAATCTGGAATTTTCTACTCCTCACCCACAAGCTTGACATTTAGCAACTACTATTTTAAAATCTGTCTTATGACAATGCATAAATGCATCCTTTTCTTTGATGACATCAGGTACCATTTATCTAACATATTGTATATCAGCTGCACTGATAAAAAGAATCATATATTGAATAATTATTTAATCTGCATAGAATAATTATGAGGAGGTGGTATTGTTCCCTGCTGTATACATACAAATACTTACACTGGTAAGGCTCACATTGGTTCAATAACATAGTAAAGGTCATACAGCTAGAGTATGGATCAGCCAGTTATTGAACCTACCATGTCTCAGTTGAAAGTTTGAGCCTTTAGCCGCATGATGCTCACTTGAAGAACTGAACATGTGAAAGCAGAGTCAATTTTATAATTAGTTCCCTGAATGAACGCTTATATAACTCCTAATATATGCAAAGTCCAATGCTAGGCAGTGAGGTAGCTTACCAGGTGAATCTAGTCTTTCGAATTGCTGACATTCGGAAGTCAGAGAAATGTATTTACACAAAGTGTCTGCCATGTGGTAAAATATATTAGTAATAATTAGGTTTATGGTGCTCAAATGAGGGAGTTATAAGAGCAGAAAGACTGAAGTAACTGAGGCTAGCAGGAATCAAACATGGCTTGAGAGGAGAGTTCTATACTATCACAGACTCGGTCTCTCCATTTTATCGCTATATCTCTAGTGTCTGCACACTGTATATGTGGGTTCTTGGTACATAGTTGGTATTCAGTAGACATTACTTTAATGAATAAAGGTATAAATGAAGGAATAAGCATGTGACTGACTTAATGACTGAGTACATGAATATAATTTTCAACTAGAAACCTGAAAGAAGCTTAGATCCAGTGGACAAGAGAGAGAAGCTTATAAAATCAAGGAATTGAAAAAAAAAATCAAGGAATTGAGCAACAGCATGACTAGTTTAGAAATAGGAAATAATTGTGAGATCTAAATGCTCTGCTAGGGAAATTGAATTGCTAAACTCTAGAAAATGAATTGGAAGCCATTGGGTATTTTTAACTAGTGAGGAGAAATGATCAGATAGGCATTTTGGAAAGACCAACATGGTAACAGAGAATGAATTGAAGGGGGCGTTAAGAGATGGTAGCAAGGAAATCAATCTATATTTATAAAATTTTAGTTGAATTATATTTCACTGAATTAAACTGATAGGAAACACACTGTAAAAAATATTTGGGAGGAGATATGTTTTAATATCCTCATCAACTCTTTTTTGTAATACTTAATGTGTTTAACATGGCTACCGAAAGTAATTAAAGGAGCGTGTGGTATGAACCAATTATTTCCATAATTGTAGCTTTGTGATCTTGGCCACGTTAATTAGCCTATTTTTTTCTGATCTGTAAAATGGGAATATTGATTTCAGGATGGCCCAGTAGTAAGAACTAAAGTACAATAACATTTATGAAAATATTTTATATGCCATGAAGTGAAGATCCTACTTATTAACATTATGATTACTGTAATTAGTACAAAGGCCAAGGTAGGTGATAAAAGTTGGGGAACTATGAACATGAGCACTGTTACCCCAGATTTCTGCATTGGCATTCTGCTACAAAATGGTGATCATAATCTTCAAATCTGAAAGAAATGAGCTAAGATTTATTATCTTTGGTGCTTAACAGTGTGCAGCACATAGTGAGTACTAAACAAATTATCTTTACCAAGGTTGTTGGTATCTGAAATCACCTCCATCTTCCTGTGCAAGAATTCCTCAACCTTGCAACCTTTCATTTTTCCCTACTTTGCCCCACTTCCAATTTCTACCCTGCCATCTACCCACACACACGGACAAAGATGTCGGAGCTCTTTTAAGCATCTTTTTCATGTTGGATAAATGCAAAAATAGGAGCTTAATTTAAAAGCCTGTAAATATATATTTTAGAATTGTATGTATAAGTATATATACGCACATATATATGACAAAGATTAAGCTAACACAGAAAATTCAGTGCTACAAATTGTTGGCTGAGCCTCTCGTCAGATTCCATATATCTCTGATAATTTCTCCATCTGAAATGAAAGAATTTATTTATTTCTGTCCACTCTCTGGCACAGCCTACTGAATTCCATCATCCACCCAGTCACAAATTGATTAGGTTATACCAAACCACTGCAATTCATTTACGTGAGCCTTTATTTATTTATTTTTTACCTCTCAGCCCCTGGTGACACATAAAGATACATCAGCCCATTCACATCCTCACTGGCACTCGCTCTCTCCCTAGCTCTCTTTGGGTTGCAAGAATGATTGTATCTGTTCATAAGCCTATAAAACGGATATTTGATTTGATTTAGATGGAGACTCACTGAGCTAATTTCATTATGATTAACTATCTACTGTGCGTTTTATACTTTTTTGTGGTTCTGAACCACTAATGTAATCTGTTTTGTCAGGGAACAGTCTCTGGCCACATCAGCAGGTCATTTTTGGTGAGGAAGAAGGTAAACTAAAGTTCAGTGTAGGCAGAGATGGGTGCATTGATACAATTATATGCCTACTATGCAAACAACAGTATTAGGCACTGAGGAATGAAAGATGAAAAAGATATGGCCTTTTTCATAAAAAAATTTCTCCACTCTAAAGGAAAGATAAAAGAGGGGCACCTGGGTGGCTCAGTCAGTTAAGTGTGGACATTGACACAGGTCATGATCTTGAGGTTCGTGAGTTCAAGCTTTTGGATCCTGTGTCTTCCTCTCTCTCTGCCCCTCTCCTGCTCATGCTTTGTCTTGCTCTCTCTTTCAAAAATAAAACATTAAAAAAACTTTAAAAACTAAAGGAAAGATAGATGATTGCAATGAAAGGTAATATGTACAATAATAACAGTATGAATAAGTTTTCACAGAGAAGAAATTTATTCATTTATTCATTCATTTATTCACTAAATATTTCATGGGTGCTAACTATGTGTCACATAAAATGAGTTTTTCTCAGCTATGGGGTCAGGAAACATTTTGAGTCATACTTGAGCAATGTTTTGAAGGGTGAAGATAGCTTTACTAGTTACACCTTGTGGTAGATAATTGGTAACAGTGGCTGCAATTGTTCCTTCCCTATATCCAATACTCTTTGAAATTAGACTCTGTATTTCTTCTCATGAAGAAGTAATGCCTACTTTTTCCCTACCTCTTCCTTCCCTCCATGGATCTAGGGTGGCCACTTTGGAATTCACTTTGGTTAAGAGAATATAGAAGAAGCAAAGTTGGGCCAGTTCTTAGTTTCAACCTCAAAATACCTTGAAAGCTTCCATTTTCTCTTTGGAATTCCTAGACCACCATACAGGTAAGTGTAGACTAGCCTGCTGGATGATAAGCCATGTGGCTTAGCCATTTCAGTCCCTTGAGATAATAGCCATCCAAGCCCAGAAGCAGGGAACCTAGCTGCACAGTTGCATTAGTGATTCTAGCCAAGACCAGAAGACCCATCCAGGTTGGCTCATTCCAAATTTCTAACACATAGAATTATGAAGCAAATAAATTAGTTTTGGTTCAAACCACTGAATTTTGAAGAGTTTTGTTATGCCATAAAAACTAAATATTTAGACACCACATTCCAGAGGGTAGGGATAGCCTATGCAAAAGGCAGGAATCCATTGAGAGAACCTCAAGTATCTATGCATGGTTCAATGTCCTCATTAGTATCGTTCTAGCTAAAAATGATGAAAATGAAATTCAAGCTAGTTTGAGCCCATAAAGGAATTTATTGGCTCTCATAGCTGGTGATTGCAAGGGGTGGATCTAACTTCAGAAATAATTGGAGCTAGGTCTCCAGATGATGTCATCAAGGCCCTATTCATCTACATTCAATGCTGCTTCTGGTTTGTTAACTTAATTATTACATGGGTTTTATTCTTGTAGTGCACAGTTCATGAGGACGCTTCAGGACTCCATTGTGTCCCCAATTAGTTAACTCCAGGATGACCCTCTCACCCTCAGTGTACCTATGAGACTTCAAAAAGAGCTCTGATTTGCTGTGGGGGGAGGGATGGGGCAAAGTTCCCAAGACCATTAGAGAGAAGGAATAGTTTCCAAAATTAAAATAGGTATTCTATCACCAGAGAAAAAATATTGGAAGACAGACTGTCAGGGGTTAAACACAGTGGCCTCCCTCTGTCAGTTACTTTTACAATTTACAGGAACAGAATGCCCATCTATAGCTGGTTTATATGATAAGTGAATTGTAACCAAAATTTGTTTTATCATGTGACTCAATGAATGAGATGTGTCGTTGACTTCAGAATAATTTGAATTAGAGTTTCTTGATGCCATCTGGGATCTGGCACCATCTCTCCACACGATGCCAGCTTTTCCCTCCTCTTTTGTCTTTAGCCTGGCTTTCCTTATGATGGCAAGACTGACCATGGCTCCTCCAGGCCTCACATCTACAAATGACAGGGTCCATAGACAGAGAAAGAATCTGTTTTGCCTTCTAGCTTTGCAAGTGAAAGTCCTAAGATTCACTCTGCAATGACGTCTTAGGTCTTATGCCCAACTACAAAATGGTGACTATGGACCAGAACCACAGGGAACCAATAACGGAAACTGGGACTGTTGAGGAGGGGAGAAATAAAAGCTGACAAGGCAGGTAAAAATGCTTATTATTTTCACCACAGTCATAACTGATGGGGAATAAAACCCCGGGGAAAGGTGGTGGGAGATGAAACTCAGGACAGGCAAGGTCAGCACATAAAGGATTTTGAAGTCCATGCTTAAAAGTCCCTGGGTCAGTCTATACATTCCTAGAATTCCTCTGAAATGCCAACGCTGAGTGAGCATGGATTATAGCTCATCCTCTGTCAGGATTCATTCATTTCTTCATCCATCCATCTATCTAGTCAGCATATCTGCTGTGGGGATCTATTACAGCCAATAGAATCTGACAACTACTGATGACACACAGATGT